>NW_025778067.1:0-72625 GCF_021130785.1 Homalodisca vitripennis
AACTTACTAAACTAAGCATACATAAAAATTATTTGTACAATGAACCCCATTTACAAATATATAACTGTCCTTTGAATAAATACAAAATCATGTTTTTTATAATGTTTTAGTAGTATTTTTTGACAAAAACACTATGCCGTCATTATTGATGCGTCGGCATCACTTTCCGAGCTGTCAGCAAACTGTTTTACAGCATCTGTAACATAATAATGATACTAATGTAAAATATGAATTATATTTTATTTAATTATATTCATAACGAATAAAATATTTAGTTGTATAACAGTTAATTTAATTATAATACAAATTATAGTTTTTGATTGCACGGAAAACAATAACAATAACCAAACTTTTAAGACTGAATTGTTTTATATGATAAATACGACCTTACTTATTCTTCACCTGAAGTATGTGTCTAAGTCTTCTCCCATTAAATCAGGATCAATTGTCAGAATCGTCAAAAATACTAATCTACTCCAAAAAAATTATCTTTATTTAATACATCCACTGAATGCGCAAATCGCTCGTTCAAGCCCTGCGAGAAGCCATAGATTTGCCGAGACATCGACTACGCCGATACTGTCAACGAACGTCACGTTAGCGGCATGATAAACAACGGCGACCGAAAAATGCTTTTGTCATTAAAGCTCATACAATACATCTGACGCTTTCTAATACGGTGAATTGGTGTTAACTCAAAAAACCCAAACCTCAACACATTGTAGAGTAGGCAAAAACCCGTTTAAAAATACGGTACAATGTAATATATATATCCAAATTGAAATGACAACCACGTAAAACTACGGGATTAGCATATCCTTCGGAATGTTACGTCGTCGCGCCGTTCCGATAAAATTACGGGATTAGCACATCTAAGTGATTAAGAGATAACAATTACTTCTTTCCAAGAAAATATTGCATGTTTTTTTTCAATACATGTGTCCTTTTACAAAACTACATACCAAAAATAATCGTTTTCTATAAAATAAACATTCTTCATATAGAAAGGTTAAGCCAAATATTTTAAATTTTAACTTTGAAGTGGAAGTGAAAGAAATATAATGTTTTATTAAATCACTCATTTAACTATTCACAAGGTTTGGCGACCTTAATAGACCGGTATTAAATAAGTTTCACAACTGGAACTTATTTATTAACACACAATGAAAAGTTTTCCACTCACGTTGCACTTGGCATTTTATTCAAAGTTTGATTTAATAACACTTCTATCAAATTCAGCTAATTCTTTTTTCTAAAACTGATCTCATGTCTCTTTGCAATTTGGTTTCCCATTCGGATTCTTCTATCTTCATACTCATCTAACATATAACATTTACTAACCACACGGATTAGGAAAATTGATACATGTTCTATAAATTAGTTGTATCTTCAGCATCGTGCAATCCATTAAAAGTTATTATGTCCTTCAGGTCTAAAATTGCCATTATCAATAACAAGAAAAATTATTTTCTTTAAAATTTTTCCAATTATCAATATCTAAATATGAAAAGTTTGATTAGTTTAATTCTAAAACAACATTTTGTTTCATTTAAACGTTTCCCGCACAAAAACTTTAAACACATTGGTAACAAGTCTGAAAATAGCCTTTCTTTAGTAAGAATCCCATAATTTATGATTACTTGTATTAACACACAAACACACAAAAAAACTAAATACTAATATCACTATATTGACAAAGTTGTTTCGTCTACTAATGATTTCGTTTCAACAAATAACTCGGTTTTTAATACTAGAATTAATGACAGCCGTCATTAAAAATATTCCTTATGAATCATGGATTTTATATTATTTTCTAACCAATCATAATCAATCCTATAATGTATACTTATAATAATAATAACATCATTGTTAATCACCTGAATATCTTCTGGGCACATGAATTAATCACACTGGTTTGTTCTATGTGCTGATGCAACAAAACAATCATCACTTGCACTGGCTAGGCTAAAGAACTTTCCTCCCTCAGCTTATATAACACTCAAGGCTCTGTATCACACGTTGACATAATTACACTGTGTTTACACACTTTCGGTCGAATCCAATCTACCAATAGTGAATAAATACTTATTATTATACCTGTTGCACACAAACTTTGGCACTGCACGTGACTTAAATCACTCTGGTCATCCGCTCTAATTAAATATTAATGAACTAAAAAAAAAAACTCTAGAAGGAATAAAAAAAAACTACTTCCTGCGACATTGTCTTGTACCAACATACAAAGTATCAGTATTAACCACAAACTATACCAACCACGAATGATATCTCATATCTTACGTCATGAAGTAAACTATGTCATAGCCGTGTGTTGTCGCAACTTGTATGAACGAACAACACAAGTCTTATGAACGAAATGTTTCCTACAACTGAAGGTCCAAGGTTCATCGCGTGTACCTTGAGAAGGCCCAAAGGTCGAACAGGTCAACGACCGACCTTTGTCGGGGTCAAACGACCGACCTTTGCGGGGTCAATGAACCTTGAGTAGGCAGGTGACAGGGGGAGGTCATTGGACCTCTCTGTGGCAGTGGGGGTGGTGGGATGCGTAATGGGAGGATTGGTTAGATCTCCGCATTAATCCTAAATGATGATCAGTCAATGTGACCTTGATGCTCCAGAATATACATTTTCTCCTCTCCTAGCTTACGAAAATTATTAAAATGGTTAAATAAAGAGAAGTTTTGAAAATAAAGAGTATGTGGAATTCAATACTTTCTGTTAGACATACATAACAAATTATGTATTTTCAACAGAGGCATTTAAAAATTTAAACATTAAGCAATTTTATATTGTTACCAAACCGTTTAACAAATTTTATATACAGTAAGTTTATAAGCACCATTTCAAAAAATCCTTAGTAATCCAATTAAACTGAATGATCTAATTCAATACAATTAGTAAAAAGTGTATTTCATTGACCAATAAGTTACGTTTCAGTGTAAAAATGTTAGATAAAGTAAAATAAAGTGTACTTAGATAGACGACAGGCTTTTTTTATATTTTTAAACGTACAATTTGCAGTAGGTTAAAATACACAACTGTACTTTTTCATACGAATTTAGACCATAATAACATTATACAAGATTTATCAAGAAAAGTAAAATAAAAAATTAATATTTAAACTGAAATTTCGTTAAAGGAGAACAATTCTAATATTTTTCTATAAAGAACTATGACAAATATCGGAATAATGAAATATAATTGTTAAATATCTGTTTTATATTAAATTTAAAACGCAATTTTTCAAACTCTGACTTAATAATGACAATTTCAAGTATGCGGTGGCAAATATTTGTGGTATTAAATTAAAAAAAGCCCAAGGAGAGCCATGATACGCAGTGGGGGCTTGATTGTGTCTGAGTAATACATGTGATGATGATCTAGATCCCGTGGGATTCAAAAAAAAAATCTCTTCGCCTACGTTAAATTTGATATTATCTTTGTATACCACAAGATATGATATAGAGTTTAACTGTAAAACATTTTAACTTTCTAATATTAAATCGTAAATATTATAGTTCATACAAATACAATTCGACAAGAAATCAAAAATATTAATATTCTACTGATTGCTATTCTATAATAAATGACCCAAACGAATTTACCTCCTACAATAACCAGTTAAAAGTTTCTGGATAATGCGTATGTTGCTTTCCCTAATCCAGTGCGGGTTTAAGATTCACATAAATGACATTTTATTTATTACCATAGTATAATTGAATACTATTGTATTAATAATTGTGGAATAGGTGATATAAATAGTCCTCAGAATATACCATGATATATGAAATAGAGTTTAACTGTTAAACATTCAAAAATTGTATCGTAAATAATATATTTCGTGAAAATTTAATTCGAAAATAAAATAAGAATTTAAATATTCCACTGATTGCTATTCTTCAATAAAAAATTACCTACCTAATTTACCTTCTACAATACCCAGTTAAAATTTTCTGGATACTGCGTATTGAGCTCCCTCTTCGAGTGCGGGTTGACGATTAACATAAATGACGCTTTATTTGTTAAAATAGTGTAATTGAATATTACTTTATTATTAAATTTTTGACTAGGTGATATAAAAAGTCCTCAGAGAGTTCATTAACTAATCAAAGTTTGTAATTTGTATTTGCTCTAACCTTAAAATTTTAATATTTTTATAATATTGAAGCATTTAAAATAATGAACAAGTTCAGTCATTGGGATTCTCTACAACAAATTGCAAAGGATTTCATCGATATTTCATTACTAGTAGGTGACTGTATTTTCCAGTTGTAGGGACATTACTCTTAAGTCTGCCTTCCTCTTCAAAATGTTTTATGGGTTTTTGTGAACTCCTCATTTTGAAAAAGTTCCATTAAATTAGTTTTTTCACCTCTTAATAACATCTAATCCAATGTCCACAGACGAAAATAATTAAAATCGTGATAAGTTCAAGTAAACTGAGCTCATTACTGTACAAATAGTAGAGTAGATATTTAAATGAATTACTATTTTTTTTTTAAGTACCAATAACATCTTAGAGTACATGCTCCTTTGAGCCTGACAATATTTGATAAGACTGTAAAACGTAGTAGATAGAGGTTGGCCAAACCTTGCTAGGATGTTACTCTGGGGTTATATCTCCGCTAAACAAGAAATATCAGTTTTTTTGCATGAAAATATTTTAAATTAGCCACCAAATTTTACTGGATTTAATATTCTTTCATAAAAAGCGTAAATAAAATGACGTAGGTTTATATTTAAAGCTTTCTAATTGCGATCAACATTTTGTATTTGTGCGGCAGGCGCAATCTAATAATACCAATCTAAAAGTTCAGTTTAAAAACCTACACAAGTCTACTGAGTTGTTCTTAAGTGAGAGTGCAAAATAGAACTGTGGGGGATCCATATTTTTATTTAATCTGTATATGTACATGGATCGATAAACTCTTTACTGCCCATTTTTAGCATAAACCTGCTTGATTTCTAAATAAATCAAGAACGCACCGTCTAAGCTATTAGTTAGTTAGTTAGTATTTATTTGAACATTATATTTTTTTTTTTTGAAAGTTTATATAATTATTTCTATTTATAATTTAAGTATAATTTTAAGTATAATTTAAGTATAAAGTATAAGGGAGTTCATCAAGAAAATACAACAATAAAACCGATCAAAAATATTCATTTTAAATTCAAGGATGGGACCTCATTACAAGCTCTGCTTTGGAGGCCCTGTATCTTTATTAAGGAAAGTTAAAGTTTATTTTATTAAATGCTATTATTGTTTATATTTGTTACAACATAATATGTTATATTTTAAATATTATTTTATGTTTTGTCTTAAGGTCAGACTGAGCACGCGAAAGGCTTTGTTATATTTCATCTTTGTTTTTGTATTTTGTTTACATTTAAGTTTATTTTCAAGAAGAGTATTTTTGGTTTGACTGTCTAACAAGAAGAATATCAGATGTATATTATTTTCTGTAAGAAATAAATGTCTTGCTTTCTTTCTAGCTTCTTTTTGCAATCGGAAACTATTATAATGACAATAGATCATGGTATGACGATATGAAGACTGCCATTCATGTATCTAGAGATAGGAAATTGTATAGAGACGACTATTCCACCATTATCTTCTGAAGCCTACAAAAAATCTTTAGGCAGCCGCGGTTATTGCATAGGCAAGGAATTTACAGATCGATCAAGACATGTACATTATCTAATTGACAATCAGAAATAGTAAAACAGGCTAAAATGGTTTACTCTATCCAGAGCCTTTAAATCACCTTTCGTTATTCCATTAGCACACAAGTTATTGATAGAACATAACTAGTGTGATTAACTTTGATCAACGTTATCGCAGTGATGCACACTATGTTTATGTCGGTAGTAAAAGAAAACTGACACAAACGTACACAATATCTTACTTTATGTCTCTCTGCTTTTATTTATAGATTTCAAAGGGGAGAAGAACTCTAATGACATACCTCGTTTAGAAAAGTTTTGGTTTATTTCAATGCACAGAATACAGAATGGCCTTTATAATTTCGTGTTGACAATCTGAAATTCAAAATTAATAAAACAAAACATTATTGTATTTAAGGAAGATATTAAGAAAACTAATATCAAAGTAACTTTAAAAATGTTTTCTAAATTGAATTAAAAAATGTAATGTTTCATTGTAATTATATGTTATATTTTATCTTTATTTTCCATCTGGAATAATAACAAAAAGTTTTTAATCGTAAATTACTCAGTTTTGACGTAGGTAAATCAGATTTCGTTACAAAAAAGGAATCTCTTCTGATCCAGCATTACTTAGAGAACTTTTGGAATTACATCACAAGTTAAATTGTCAGTTATCTTAAATGAATATGGAATTTCAACCTGCATATTCAATGGGAGAAGTTCTAAAGAACCGCTAGTTAAAGTTTGGGCGAGCGAGGCTGCCTGTCATGTGCATTATTGGATCCCGTTTTGTCTTCATAACCGAATTTTACTTCTAAATTCCTGTGTGGAACGAGCTTCATAAAGTTTTTATTGTCAAATAAATTTCTTTCGGAATATCTGGAAAATAAAAATAGTCCTGAGAATCTATTACCAACTTTGCCTTGTAACCTAGTGCATCGAGTTAAAAAAAAACAACCTTTAATTCAATTTAAAAGTATGTATAGTTCTGTCCACATCGAATGCATAGTAACTTTAAAAATATTTGTATAGTAAATTATGTATAGTAAAATATGCATAGTAAATTTTAACATTTTACCCAAAAAGCATTTTGATCAGGTCATGCCCTCTTGAAGTGTATATAATGCTATATAACACCATTCTGGTATATCATTAATACAAGTTAATGAAACGGCAATATTTCGTCAATAAATTGACTTGAATGTAACATTTATGATCATATAAAGCAATAATGCTGCAATATTAAAACATTTTATACAGTATTATAAACTATACTGTAAATTTACCAATATGCCCACGAGGAAGTTGTACTGTTCAAAAACAGAACATTCTTCCATGGACTCACTCCGCCACTTACTCGGAAATTCTTCTTCTCTCCATTACTCCAACAACTAATCTTTATTCTCGCAGTATTTAATCTCTCTGTCACTCTCTTGATGATCTCCTTTACCGATGATGGTTATACATCTTCAGCTTCCACAGCCCTCACTCGTCCCTGGCCACAAATAGAACATGGCCCTCACTTCTTTGAATTCTAGTGCCTGTGTCAATGCCTCCTTGTGAGTTTAGGCAAGGTTGATGGCCTGCTCCGTTTCTGACTCATGAAGACGGCCTAGAAATTTTCCGTCGCTAAAATTCCGTCGCAGAAGACCTCATCATCTGCTAATGGTTAAGCACTCCAACCATAGTCACATGTGTCAGTTTCACATTCATGTAAAGACTCGTTAGGCTTCTGTAACCTGCCATTAACTTAGGAACAATAGAGCTTTTCTATAACAAATTATGTGAAAGAAATGTTGCCTATAGGCACAGAGTACCGCCCACATATTGCCTGGTAGTAAAAGGCTCAACATTCCGCCTTAACTGAAGGCGTCCATCCATGGGCTGATAGCGCTATCTTAAACAAAGAGAGAAAATCCTTACAGGGCATCCTTTAGACAAAGATATATAATTCGTTGTATGGCGCCGATAACAACATAGGTCCCGAGGCTCTACTGCTTGAAGGTTCTGTTGTTTTGGCAAACACCGCCTGTTTCGGTTATGAACAGATACTGCGCTCTTTAAGCATCTGAACTCTCCTATGTTATTGAGGTTGCTTTCTATTTCGTTCACTTTAGCATGGCGTTAAAGAGCTCTTAAAAATTCAAATCTAACTTTATAAAAAAATAGTTCACTATACGCAACAACAATCGTAATTCTGACCCACGTTTTTGTAAGTAAAATGAAACCCCGGCGAATATTAAATTCGCTAAATATGTATTTATCTATTAAATTAAATATAAACAAAGTTACAACTAGGTTGGCTTTAAATATACAGATACTCTAAAAATACCACTATTAACTATATTGTCGATGTATTTACACAAGAGTCTACTTAACACTGACAAAGTCAATTATTATAAACACAATTCTGCCACAAAGAAAGTTAACTTCTAGACCTCAACGCATTTACTGCGTCAATAAAAATCATATTAAGGTTGTTATGGCTATGAGAATAATCAAATTCAGAAACTAATAAGACAATTCGTGAATATTTACAGTGTCCGCCCATTGTTTATGTACGGAGGGGCGGCCGGACCAGATAAAGAAACCGCCCCAACCCACAGGTCGAACTTTCTCCAACGACACTATTCATATATAATCTCGATGGTTAGGTAAAATTCCCTTGTATAGGATGCTGACGTATTTATATGATACATTTTTCCACATTTTTGTGTAAGATTTTAATATAGAAAAAACAAATTATGTATTTAAATGACATTTAATGCAGGATTTAAAGATTTAAAGTGAATTTAACAAATGTATTTTGAAATGTTTTCGGTAATAAAAAGAATAAATAAATAAATAAAAATGATAATATACATTTAATGGTTATTTTTAAAAAGCTTCCTAATGAGGTAATAAGGTATTATGATTAAGTTTTGTAAATTGTAGATTAGTTAGACAAAATTTGTTTTAATTTTTACCAGATGTAACGTATATTTGTAACAGATATTATGCTACTTTAATAGAGTTTTTATTGTACTGTAATTTATTAAGTATTTAATTAATCTAAAAGCCTTTTTGTTTAAAATGGTGTTTTATTTATAGTACTTTAAACAAAGTTTTAAATTGATTTTCTGTTGGCTCTGAAAGTGTCTTACGATTAGTTTGTTGAAATTGAGAGGTTTATCATACATCTTTAATTGTTCTGTTTAGAATTTGAGACAATAATGTAACTGAATATACAAGAACTTTAAGAAACACATGTGTTTCTATTAACTTCCACAGTTACAATAATCATCACACAATGGTCTAAAATTAATATTCCTCTGTTGAAACCTCTTGACTTCTTGACTGTACTTCAGAGGATAAACCACTCTCACGTGTTCATTTTTTATTTCTGTATTGGTGTTGCCATCTTAGTTTTAAACTAAAAAGGGGATTTTAATATGTAAGAACACATTTATAATAACACAACACCTATAATAAATGTGTTGGTTTATAATTATTATTATTCACTTTTCAGTTTTTTTGCTTAAGAATATTTAATATGCAGTAAGTTACATATAAGAAATCAATCACCACTGTTTAAAAAATTATAATTAAGGAGTTAAAAAGATTGTATGGTAAGTTTATATCGACTATCATGTTGAATCATTTAAATGAACCCTCTTTATTTCTATTTGTTAGATCTTATTCAAATGTAAGAAACTTACTTTGGTGAATGTTTTATAATATCATATGGTTTCCAAAATTGTATGTGATATTATATGTGTGATGTTATATTATGTGATAAATCTTCTAACCTAAGTAAAGTAATAAACGTTCTGTAAATAATCTCTTTAATTAGATTATGTGTCACATGTTGTTATTCTTTTATAAGAAAGGAATATTAAGGAATACACTATCCCAATGAAGTAATGGCTTGTAAATTACCGCTTTATTTAAGGAATCGATTGATATATCGTTATATATATATATTTATATATATAAGATATATATATATATATATATAAGATATATATATATATATAATGGAACAAAATATACATAATAAAAAAATATAAATGGTAAGTTGAAATGAGTTTAATATATATGACTTTTTCTAACTTGACTGTTAATATCCAAAACATTGACAGTAATGGTCCTTATTACAAGTCAGTGAAATTGCAGAATTATTTTAAAAGGAGTTACATTAAATATTACTGACAATGGAAATAATTTCATTCAGTGTAATGTTGTTGTACATTCAGTTACGAAATTTATTTCACACATTTTGCGTCAAATAGTTTCACACAGCAGATCTACTTTTCGTTGGCGCAGTTTGCATTTCTTCTGTTTCATATGTAGTTTCTAGCCTGTGTAAATATTATTACATTTATTTCATTACTTATTATTTATTCATTGTCAATAGTACTAAGCGGTTTGAATAAGTGGGTTATGTCAAATGATAAAACGAGCCTGGCTATTAAAAAAGCACTTGATATCCACTGTACCCTAGCAACAGTACATAACAGTGAGGTACTGCGTCTTATTATAAAATAATGTGGTTTATCATGAATCATTGTTTAAAGCACAACAATGTATTCCGAAACGGTTGAGGATGTTGGGCGAATGAAATACCTTTTTTGGTTACAATCCTTCTTTGGAATATCGACAGTTTCTATCAAGAGCCTGAAGCAGTGCCAATGGCGGGTTGCAAATTCCTGTTTTTGGATAGTCGTCCACAGCTTTGGTTTTGTAGAGTTTCTCAAAAACGAATGCAATAACTCTGGATTAAAGAATTATCCTACGATCTTTGCCAAAGCAGCAGGCCATGCATTAGTTTTACATTTATTAATTACCTCTTTGATTGACCACAAAACCCAAGTAGCGCTAGCCCTTAATCTTCGAGCTACTGAAGAACGACTTAGTTTTTACAAAATCAAAGAAGTGCCTACACAAAAATATTACGTGTTAGCAACAGGGTTTGCTGCGTTTCTACATTTCTTACATTCAATTATAATTGTCCAGCCATTGTGGAACTACACTCTGAGGTCTGCAATCAACTGTGCAATAGCTTTTCATATCAGAGGAACGTTTCTCATGCTTGCTATTCGTAAAACAACATTATATTCAAAACTAAATGGTTAAAAATCAGCACAAGCCTCCATAAAAGTATTAATGATATCTCCGGACCAATAAATCAACTATACAAAAATGGAAATGTGAGGCGCAATCGGCAGCTGCCCGACTCAAACTCGGACATGCAGGGTACTTTAAATATCACTAAAGGGATTAAACCAACATTTGACCAAACAAAAGTTGACTTCGACTCAGGATTTTCTGTATTTATCGCCTACAATCTCATTATAGTTGTACTGTATGTACCACATATTATTTATTCATCATTCATGGCTTACCGCAGTGACTTTGCATATATTTTTCTGCTGAGTGTTGTGATGAAACAATCCTTACTATGTTTTATGGCAATCCATACGAGTGAAAAATGTGTTGCTGAATATTCTGGAGAAGTTGTTACATTTAGTAACCTTTTGTTGAAAAGTAAAGAGATAAATGTCAAAGTAAGTGCTAAGCATTGTTTGTTGGCGAACATTCACCGATCCTTTCCGAGCGATTTTCTCATATTCTCCGCAGAGTACTCGCTGCTACTCGAACTATGGGATATCGGCCTCATGACTTTCACTGCTTTATCTGGTTTATAGTTTCATCAATTTGGGTGGAGTAAATGATTTGAGACAAAAAAATTTAAAAATTTCGAGTATATGTAATATGGGAAATACAAAACACATTAGTGGAAATTGTGGTAAAAATTAGATGTATACTAGTGTGATATGTGATATTACAAGATTATTCTACAAATACAGCTAGGAACAAAACTTAACACTATTGAGCAAAAGGTTCAATTGAAAATAATTAACACATTTTCGTTAAACCTTATTCCCTAATATTATACAAATATACTTTCCTTTCTTACACACAGTTGTTCGAATCCTATTAGTCTATGATATTGAGTGGTAGAGAGGAAATGAAATTGCTAACTATGCCTCTTTTATAAAGGCAATTATTATTCATTAATTCATTAACTTTCATTCTTTAACTTATGGTAGCATCATGAATTAAATAAACGTTCAAAAAGGTTCTATTTATTTTTTTCTATTTATTTTTACATAATAAACCTTACTTGAAAGTAGAATCACACATAATGTTCACAATAAACCTCTAAAATAAACAATAAACAAAATAGCAACATTCATCTAAGAACAAATTTCAGCTAGAATATAGATTTTATTATAGATTGTAATCCTACTATGCAAAAGAGAACTCGTAATATTCGGCTCGTATTATGCGCAAAGCTTTAAGCAATCCCACCGCATAACAAATTTATATTGCATCTTACGTGTATTATGTCTTTCTTTGTCAAAGCTTGCGGACGGAGGCAATATTATACTCTCCCTGAGCCCATGACTTATTGTTAGACTTATCTGATGAACTTGAACAAAGGGCAGGAGAGTAATACTACTTGGCAACCTAACCCAAAAGCGTTTTTAAATGGATGTGCTAGCAACTTGCTTACATACACTGAAGAAACGTTACTACGTAGTCGACTCTTTAAAAATACACGTACATTTTTTTACTAAATAATAATCAACACTGACCAATTTTTTTAATCTATGGTTTTTTATACCTGATGCATAACTTATATATCCAAACTCACTACATCAGTAATGCACTCAGTGAAATTATTGCAAGATTCAGTTTTGTGTACATATGTTTACTAAATTTTTTAGCACTGTATTTTATGAAATTCCTAAAATAATTTATATATAATCCAGCCTCAATTACACCAGTGTCAGACAATCAAATAAAATCCGAGACAAATGAATTTGACACAAAATATGAATATGAGATTGACTTATTAATTTGGTGCATTATTGTACATGAGATAAAATAGCACTTTCAGAACCTACTTTTTTTAAAGAAATTGTACTACTGATATAAATAATCAACTGGAAATATTTCAGTTCATAAAATATAACGAATTTTATTTACGTTACATCTAAATAATTTATATTTTAATTATAATACAGAATGATACGATAATACGCTCATAACTGAGCACCTCAAATTGTAGACTTCGCGAAGGTAAAGACTACTTCCAGCACCTATGCAGACATTTTTTATGGAAAAATGGACTGTATTAGTCATGAAAATGAAATTCCGTGAGCGCTGTTCAAAGTATGAAAGTATTGATGATTACTAATATTGATAATCTAAGACAATTTTATAAATATTAAAAGTTTTATATTTAAAATTAAATGACTAAACTAAATTTGATGATAGAGTAATTAATTGATTTTATGCCAATAATTAAATGTGTCGGAGATGGATGCAAAACTTCGGTCCGATTGTGATTATTCATTTAATATACCAATAATGATGTAATAGCTGAAATTGATTTCGCTTCAAACTATCACTCATTTTAAGAGTTATATATACCGTTATATATCGTAACCTGATATTTAATAACCATGATTGACATGGACGTACTAATAGCATTAGTACCTGGTATCCAACTATATTTGATTGTAATGCTAAAATGGGGCGTTTTAGTTTTAAACGCTATTGTATGTCATTTACCCTATAAAATAATGGATCCTCATGTAAAAGAATGTGTTAATAATAAAAAATACTACGCAGTGACATTTATTTCACAGTTACCCTGTAACAAATAAAACAAATAGCAATCTTAATTATCTATATGAAGCAGGCCAGCCATGAAGTGTGAGAAACTGAAATGCAAAAGCAACAAATATATGTGCAACACATATCAACTCGTATAGTGTTGAATGTGTGCAAACTTTAATTAACGTCGTTAGTTTTATGATATTGGTAATAGTTTAGAAATCAGAGTGAAATTATGGTTAGTATTAATATTATTGTAAGTAGTGTGTTCCAAATACTTAAAGTTCTGAGTTTATATACAGGCTAAAATTTGAAATTAAATTAATAAAAGTAACATATTGTATTTTGAAGTAAAATAATTTTATACGCTTATGTTTTCTTCACTGCAATCAGTATTATTCTCGTAGTTTTGTAAAATTTTTACTTCGAATTTTGTAATTGCAAATCCTGTCATTTATTTACACCAAATCTTGTTAAGCATTATATTTACTGTTATTTGGTAAAACCATGCCTTAATAGATGAGAGAATTTACGACCATGGCTTTTGTTTGAAAAAAGTATTTCCGTGAACCCTTTTAGACATTCTATCATTTTTTACAATCTATCACACACAGGCTTGTTTAAGATTATGAGGATAAAATATAAGTATTTATTCTTAATATTTTTAAAGATTTTAAAGTTTACTTTATCAAACATAACAAATTAAATGAGTGATTGAGTAATCAATTTATAGTGTAATATTTAAAGATTAAAGTTGGCTTGAATTGAAATATTTTGGAAGAGAAAATAAACTTTTATGACAGACGCCAAAAGACATTCAGCTAATCTGAAAATCGCTATTTGAGACTACAGTTGTATTTTTGACGGAAAGAGTATATAGTTTGGTATAAAGTTTATTTCAAGTTGTAAAACTTACATAGTACAGTCTCAGTCTTGTACGTTTCAAAACGTAAACCAGATGTTTTATATTTTCTCTAGTATTCTATTGTATGCTCTACTTAACAATTAACAATTGCTTACATTTAAACAAGAATAGACACAGTCTTTGATTTATGTTTTAGTCCTAAGTATAAGTGTCTATAAGATAAAGATTTCGTGTCATATCTCTCTACCCAATTTCTTCATCCATTTAAGTGTGCCTTGATTCCCCTATCGAGGTCTCTATGCACGAAGCCATACGAAAAATTCTCTGAAGCATACATTTAGGTCCAAAATTTGGTAGATATTCTCAGTAAACTAGGTGGTAGATCTAATAAATGAATATTTTGCACATTTTGTACCATAATCATGGGAATTATCTTAGCCAACGTTGCGAAATACCTTTGAACGAGTGTCTAACGAGCCGTGGCTTAAACATATTAATATTCCTTCCCTGTCTATGGGAACATAAGAGGTGTCTCTGGCCCTTGTACTAAGTTCTAAATCCTAAACTTTGAAATAGCTTTGGATTATTACCCTAAATACAGTACGTGTATTATAATAAATTCGAAATGCCTTAGGAGTAGAAAGACCCCTTTAAAATACTATAACGTGTATCTTAACTTGAGATGTAAATTTAAATAGAGATTGAGTATCACGGTCATTACATGATGCGGGGATTGCTTTCAAACAATTGTAGCTGCTCCTGGTATATAGTAGTTGCTAATAAAAAAACAAACAAAAAAACACCTGAAAACCTTTATTTGAGAAATGTTTTGCTAATAATCGAGTTTTTGTTTAGAAATATGAGAATAATGAATAATAACTACAAAATATTGAAGAATATTACATAATTATAAAGCAAACAAATATTTCAATATAATATATTTTTACAAATAGATAGGTTTATAACGTACTGGTATACTAATTTTAAATATTATTTGGAACACAATTTCAAATATTTTTGAAAATTACAAATATATTTGAAAGACCTATTGCGGCTAAATTATATAAGATACAAAGTTTAATTTTGCAACAGAGAGAAAACTTTTATAATTAAAAGAAATAATGACATTTGTTCAACACTGTAGAACTTTAGTTACATTTTTATAGAAAGGTCCACCTACAAATTATTGCCTTGTGTTGTCTGAAGTCACTTGCAAAAATTATACAGTACAAAATATAAACACTTGATAAAGCATTATGCTTTCAGTAAGCTGCGGACACACTCAGAAAAACCATTGACCCAAATAAATGTTGAAATGTGGTATAATAAGTTTCTAGATGTAATAGTTTTAAATAAAAATGTTGAATATCACTTAATGATCCCTTTATGAAGAGAACACAAACAGATTTGGATTACTCAAGAAATATTTGTATGCATTTGAAGCAGAATTTAGAATTACCTTTTAAGTTTAAATTGTCTATAGGAAAATGCAAAACGTATACGATATGTATAGAAGAAAATATATGCTTATTTATTTTAATATATGCTAAGCAGTGTGTCAATGTATTTTATTAATTATTGTAAACATATGAACGGCTTAAAATATTTAGTAATTCCATAAAGTCAGTATATTTAACTAAAACAATTTAATTACACTTAAGAAAATTATTTACAACACTATACGATTTAGTGACTAAAAATTAGTGAAGATTCTGAGCACTTCTCTCTAGTGGCTGGAAAAATTAAATTTATTTTTGTCTATCTTTATTTCTGTACGAACGTTAACTCAAGAACAAACAAATCCATTTAAAGAAAAATTTGGAACGAGGTTTTAGTGTTTTACAGAAAACAGAGTGAACTTAATTAAAGATGTTTTAATGTTATGAAATCCTGCAAGCAAACGAAGCGAGGCATGTTACGTGATATCTTGTACCTTGATAGTTCACATCATACTTCCATAGTCTTATAAGTAAATCCACTTCCAAATTTAAAAATTAGCTCATACACTATTCAAATTTGTCGTATTATTTATTATTATTTTCAAACAATATATTAGTTAATATTGTTCATACACTCCATTACATACGCTTATCCTAAGTCAACAAAAACTGTTTACTGCTTTATGTTTAATCTATAAACTGTTATTACTATAAATTAATAAATGCTGCAAATACGATTTATATTATAGATGTATAAACGGAAAATAAAAATTGAAGCCGTGTTATTTTGCTTAAGGCGAAACAGGACAGAACGAGAAGAGCAGTCTGACACCAGGGTGACAGAAGGTCTGCGGCAAGCCTGTTACCACAAAACTAATCTTGTCGGCTTGGTTCTTGTTGTTGGAATGAAATTGTTGGTGGCGTATCTTATCAAATGCTGGCGTAATTCATTTCTTCAGATATGACAATTTTTGATTATTTTTGTGAATGTACATGTTATATACATTAGAACTTAAGCTCTGATAGAGTTTTGATATATTCTAATAAGTAATTTTGTAACATTTAAACAAAAAGTTCCTCATTATCTTGCCATAGTAACTAACACTTTTTGTAATAACAATGGCAGCCTATAAATCTGAATTAAATATGGTTAAGATTTTTTGACGTCCATAATATTGCCTAGTTTAACTACAAAATAACCTTACAAAAATAATTATTTGCATGTTAACTGCAGTGTAATTAATATTAGATATCAAAACTGCGTAATTGTTTTTTCGGCAAAGAGTGGCAAATGATATAAAAAGTTACTGGATGGATGGACAGATTGTTATTTGATGGGTTTGCAGGATCAAATACTTAATTACGGTTCATTCGCAGAGTGGGAACTAATTTTCTGACCAAAAGGTAATTAAATGGTTTGTATTAGATGTAGTGTTTTATTTTAAGAAATTTGAAATTAATCTTGTTTAGTCCTTAGCCAAGAAATTAACTATAAAAATTATTATATTTTGTCTCTCATTTCTTTTTCAATATTTAATATACACGAAATACTACACCATACTTTTAAATAAAAATTTATGTTCAAGATATTTGTGAAAAACTGGTATTTAAATCTGTAAATTTACATTTATTCACAAAAAATATATCTTTTTGAAATATTGGACTTTAAATTAAATAATAAAATAATGAGCGGGAAAATGTAAAGTTCTCCTTCGATGAAATCTGTTCCTTTTCTTTTAAATTTTATTGTAGTTAAATATATTATTTTAAATTATTGTAGTTAAATACACATTATATAAAGGTTTCCATTACATTTTTGTATTAATTACTAATTAAGCGTATGGTAGAAATAATGTAACCGTAATACTTATTGTTCTACAATTTGGTATTTGTTTTTTGTATAAATTATTTTAATACTGTATGTAGACATGATTTATAATGGTGGATGACCCATGGTAAATGAAGAATAAATAAATATTTATATAAATTATTTAATATTTTATAGTAGAATACTTTATTAAAAACATTGTCTTGAACTTGTTTGTTTCTATTTTTAATCTGATTCTAAACTCCATCTCTAGCTTCAATTGCATATGCATATATTAAAGAGATGATGCAAGAAATAATATTAAAACATACTAAAATAAAAACATAAAATATGGCATAAATTAAATTTAATATAAGAAAAATGTAATATAATATCATATAAGATCATAAAACATGTAAAAATCTATCCCTTTAGATGCTAAAAAATATCATTTCTGCCATTATGCCTTTCCCCATTATATCTCGAAAATGAACTTACCTATAAACTTGCATTTTGCATTAAGCTTAATTTCCATAGAAACCATACAGACAGAGTTTGTAGATGTTGCATTTCACACTATGGTTTGTAACCGAGCTATAGCAAATATTTTTATATTGGCCTTATATGTAACCAAAATGGCAACGAGAATACACCACAGTTAAACATTCGTAAACAAAATGAATCCAACCATATGGGATTTTACCCCATTATTTAGAGAGTTAAAATTAAAATTGTGCAAAGTAAATCTTGGTTATAAAATTTGATTTCAAACCATTCTTGCGTTAATACTCTTCGTAGTTTACTGGTAGTTATATTCTTTAAAACGTTTTATGCTAAACCTAAATTAATGAGGAAACTATTAAATGTACATACAAGTGAAATGTGAAATTATGTAAAGTTATCTGAAGACGAGGTTTACCTGTAGACTTAATATTTTACGTAATTTTTTTCCATATAGCCAAGAATAAGTTAAATGACGGTTCAGTTCAGCCATGGAAATAGACTGAACGTCGTTGTAGCTTATCGCTCTGTAGGCTTACGACATATCTCTGTTGTCGTCTAGAAGGATGTACGAGCTAAGTCGTAAGTTAAAGTAAATTCAGCTGGAATGACTGATTTAAATTACTTTGAATTTTGCATGCGACCTTATCGAGAACTGTTTTACGGCACGTGGAATGGCTTACTCCTAACTTGTAGCAATTTCGAGTTAACTAGAAATCGTAATAAAAACAAGTTTGATTGTTCTTTTACACAAAACTTGTCATATTTGCTTAAATTGCACTTTTTTGGAACTACCTACATTGTATATGTATCAATATGCACTAATAATCTTTTACAATAATATTTATTAATAAAATTATAATACTTACCACATATTATTAACTATTAGTAGTAGTTTTACTATATACTAATTAAGTATAAGTATTAAATTCTAAATATTATATATCAACTACAAGACTACTGTTGTGTGTAACAGAATGTGACACATAATCTGCAGTGTATCATGTATTACCATTTTAATATCAGAGCACAAAGGAGAACATCCAGCCTTTCATATGCTGATTACTTTGGTCAAAACTCCTCATCTTCATTATTCTATATTTAGAGAATCAGTATGAGACCAGAAGTATTTAACAGAGACAAGCTTCTGTTTATCAAAAGGATTTTAAGTCCTCGCTTACGATTTAATCAATATTTATCACCAAAACTAATGTTTTATGTACATTGATTTAAATTCCAAATATTTAAAATAGCTGACTATTTCTAGACTATTTAGAGAATATCCCTAGAGAACCAGTGTGGGGTAGCAATGAATTTTCAAAAGTTTCTACACGATATATTGGATTGTGTTTGATCCAGAAAGAACTTCTAAAAACTAGGTTATGGGACATTTTATACACGCACATTAAATATATCCAAACTTATAAATAACTGTAACCATAGAATCTTTCCCACACTTAAGCAACGTATTTATGATATAATATCGAAGGAAATGAAACGGTTTTTAATTAAAATTCTGCCGAGAGTGACATCAATATTGTAATATAATTATGCTCGAGGCGCTTTAATATTTGAACAAGTATTTCTAGTTATCACCGTTACTCTGAAACTTAATTAATGGAAAACTCTTTGAGCGGAAAATCTTGAACATAATACTTAGGCTAAGTACATATATACATTCACACACGACTAACATCTAGTTATTCTGTTATATTATACTTCCATTATTAAAACATGTAACTTAAATACAGTTAACGTG
This sequence comes from Homalodisca vitripennis, assembly GCF_021130785.1. NCBI lineage: Eukaryota > Metazoa > Arthropoda > Insecta > Hemiptera > Cicadellidae > Homalodisca > Homalodisca vitripennis. The sequence goes on from NW_025778067.1 coordinate 19,725, forward strand.
TACGTGTATAAATATGTACACTCTCTCAAAGAACTGATTTAGAATTTAACAATTTTAAAAATAAACTATCAAGTTTTTATTACACACACACACACACACACACACACACACACACACACACACACACACACATATATATATATTATATATATATAACACACACACACATATATATATATATATATATATATATATATATATATTAAATGCACAAGACGAACAAACTATAAAACAGGATAGTAATTATAAATTCTTCAACCATTTCAATATATTTTTTAGAACTTAGTTTTGGTAAAGCACTAAAAAGGGTTGGTGCCAAAAGTGTTAAAAGTATGAAATGATAAATTTATAAATGCACTCCCTTTGTCTTCGATTAACTTCAAGTGATTATTTTCCTAATACAAAAAATCTGCTGTCAGAGAGTTAAACGAATGTTAAAGAAGTATCTGTTAACAATATACGCCAAACAGACCCTTAAATAGGCCATTATATCAGTTTCTTTATATAATTATCTAAAGGCTATATAACTGATATTTAAGTATTATATGGTATGTCTAAAGTGTATTTTAGTGTATCAAGCTGGATTAAACTAATTCTGGATTCTAAGTCTATATTATATCAAGTGAAGACAGAAAAAGAGCTAGAATTGTGAGAAACATGAGAGGGGAGGTGGATACGTTGTACTAAATGCCTTAGAAAATAAGTGATTCATTCCAATAATCTGCGTGTGATAAATTATAGATATGGAAAAGAGTAGCTATCTTCATCACTGATTATTATATCCTCTTCAATCCATGCTTCCTGAGTGTGTATTTCAAAAAAAGTTTATTGTCTGTAGAAATAGTTATGCTGGATAGCAATGTCCTACCTGTCAAATACATCCAGGGCAAGATGTGGCTTGGCAAGCACTGGTACTATTCTACAATATAATTATGTCATTATATAATGGGATTTTATAATATGAAAAAGTGTTAAAAACAAATTAAACCCACCCCTGCTTCGTTTTTGAGGATGGTGATTAACATTTTATTACATAATATTACAATTATTAGTCTTGAACAAAGGTATTTAATTGTGAACAACAATGAACTATCAACTACTAGACGAATAACTGTTGTGTTTTTATATTTATTGAAACAGAAATTACCAAATAAATGCTTTAATTTGATTTAAATAATTATAATTTGATACTGATATATGATGAACGCACTTTTGCTGTCAGAAGTTTCAATTAACGGAAATATATTAATTTTATATTATTGGGCAAGTGTGAGTAATGAAACTGCTTTACTCCTGTTTTTTAACTGTCTTCAGCTCACATCTATCTTTTAACAATTATGTTTTTTAAACATCTTATCTCTTGACCGTCGATGTAGTTGAATGTAAGCTACATAAAAGTTTAGTTGAGTACTTTTTAATTTTACTAAAACCAAACCAATTTGAATAGTTAATCAGATGTTAGTGAAAGTTTAACTGCAACGAAGATTGGGGAATGCAGATCTTTAAATACGTAACCTTCAGGTGGACCCATTTTTACAAATGCAATGATAAAGCTTTGTTGTCTTTGTCAGTCACAGTTTTAAACTTGAGTCGGGCACCCATGTTGCCAGTTTGTCGGGACAGCTAACAAAAACGAGTGCCTGTCAGTCACAGTTACTTCACTTTGCTTTTGTCTTAGTGATGTCAACTAAGAGTTATTTGTGTGTGTTTATCCTTATCCTTTAAGAGGATGACATTAGCAGTTTATTTAATTGCCATTGTAATGCTATTATTTTTACTATAATACTAAAAACTTATGTTCAGTTGTAAACTGCCAAAATGCGTGCAGTTATGCTATAATCAGTTCATCAATCGTGAAAAAAATTTAAACTTTTTTAATTAATACGATTACAAAGTTAGGCGTTGTGTAACATAATTTTTTTCGGGACACCTTTTTTACGATAAAATAGCGTTTCCTCTTTGTTTAGTTTGTTATTTAAGAGGGATGATTTGAAAGGTTAATCGGATTTAGGATAGTTGCCGTCTTTATACGCTACAAAATTATTAAATTAAATTTAGAGGATTGGAGGCTACTCTTTACTACTTAGGTACTATTTAAGTGTCTAAAAACGTAATATTTAAAAATGAAAAAAAACGTTAAAATCGAAAGTTTGGTATTAGACTTCTACTTATAAACTCGTAATAACTGATTGGTACCCAAACGCATTAACTCCAGTTGAGGAAAATGAACCCAATCGTGGTCACTGCTGGTAAGCAAGAACTCAAAGAACATGCACAATCTCTACATCTTCTTCATGGTTTGTACATTGAAATCTGACCATGTTCTTGATGACAAGCAAATAAAAAGGTGTAGCTGCAAACCATGAATAAAGTTATCAATTTAATAATACTTTCATTAAGGGTTAAAATATGTACATCACAATAGTAAATCAATTTAATAGTAAACGAGTAAAGATGATATACGTGTGGACTATAATACATGCATAAAGCCAGCAAAATTAGTGTTCAGATTCTCAGACCTCCGTATTATCCTAAAGGAGTAATTTAGTTAGTCTTATAATAAAAACATTAAATTCAGAGGTGGCATACAATTCTAATATTCTTTTAGAAATTTTGCATGCTTTACGCCAAATCAAACCTGTTACAATGTCATACGTATTATTTAATATTTCAGCATTTAAAAACATATTTTAAATATGAAGAGCGATTGGCATATCATATCGCGTCTTAACCAAACTGGTGTATGGACACGGTGTTAATGTCTCGCACACCATCGACTACTTCTCGCCGGACAACGAAGAGATTCCGTACGAACCATGCAACCCCGAGGGCAAAGATTCGATCTGAAGCTCTGTGAAATGAAATCCTGACTTAAAGATTTACTATGGTGAATGGCAATGCCAAGCTGTCGACTCCACAGGACTCAAGCAAAAATACGTTCACAGAATTTGGACTCTGGTACTGTTTAATAAATTCGGTTGTGCCAACTATCTGTATCATGAATAAGTGGTATTCTTTTCATTTGTAGCCTTAATAAAAAACAATAGACAACCATCTTTAGTTAAATTACCCTCAATGAAAAGTGATTTCTCTTAACTCGTATCTATAGAGTGTATCAAAAAATATTGAAAAACTGTCATAGGGACATTTTCTATTGAAGTTTCTAATTAAAACATTCTGAATCGTGAATAATAATGGCGAGTTTATATCTGGAAAACTTTAAATGACAATGAACGATGAATTGAACATTACATAATTACATTCTTAATACCATCAATTTCTGTTACAAATTTTATACATTATATATTTTTTAGTTTTTCAATGTAGTAAGCTAGGTTTTAGTTCAAAATATTAATATTTATTTTTAGGATATATGTGATGAATAAAATAAAATACTCTATAGTTTAAATGTTACAAATAATTTTCTTGGATTTGTAATGAACGTAATAATTGGCTATAACTTCAAAATAATTTATAATTTAACAACTAAAAATAATATTTATTTATTTGATTTGTAAACTGTACCTGAAAAGTAAATTGCAGAGAAATTTAGAATGAACATGGGTGTAAATTAAAAATACTTTATGATACTATTCGTGCATTTAAATCAAATTTAGTAACGAATAGGAACATTACCAATATTTTGAAAATTACTATATATAAATATATATTTATTCCTAATAATGAAACACCAAATGCATGTGTAACTCGACCATTACTACTGATAACTAATGACAAAGAGAAATCAATCAAGTATTTATGTGATACACAGTTGTCACAGCCTTAATCAGTTTGGATACGTATTGTATTTTATTAGAGCTATTCATTAATATAGTTATAGCTTATGAGTGCCACTGAAGCCTGATTAGGCACATGTGTATTGTTCAACACCATAAACAAGGACATTAACAGTTCAGACCTACGAGCCTAGATTTATATTGTGCTTTTATAGCTTGCTTTGTGAATATTTCATAAGCGTTTTGTGAATTAGTTAGGATTATGTTGATTTCGTTAAATTACTGCCATAAAATATAGATTAATATCGTAAAGCGTGTCTGTTTCTACAAAATCCTTATTACAATCCGTATTTGTGTAAAAGTTTACATATATCTGTTTACCAATTAATTGTGAAACTTTTAAGAGATATTTTTGGAAACTGACAGCTATGATATTTATATTTATAAATATTTGCTCCTAATAAAAGTGGATGAAAAGATTACGCCACCCCACGTGTTTTCTGAGCCGGGGCTCAGTTTGGACTTTTTTTGTCTTTTACCTTTCCCACCTCGGCCACTTTTGTCAGTCGGTGGGGGAGTCACTCCGTCAAAGTATTGATTATTTTTTGCCTGGATGGACTGATTGGTCGAGGTCAGGTGGTTGACCTTGACTGATTACGGACCAGCTGTTTACCGGCAGCGGCTACTGTTCGGAGCGGACGGACACGTTCGGCGGAAGCGACTTGATTCTCTGGCTGTTCACTGCTCGTCCTGATGCCCATGGCTGGCTAATTCTTCTACTTTCGGCAGGGTCCCCGTGAGTGCCGTCAGCGGGACTGGTGCGGCGAGTCTGCCCAATGAAACAGTACTGAAACTAAAATTGAATGCCCGCGGCCTGCCAGCGCTACTGAACCGTCATCCAACTGGACTGTCTGTATTCATTTCGTCTTAAATAAGGTTGGATCCAAAATTTTTTTCCTTCTTCTTGTACCACTTGAGAGTATTGGGTTGTATGGAGCGCTGCCAGATGTTATATCTGGAGGAGGGCCAGTGTTAAGCTAACTAGTATTTATTTAGTTTAGGGACATGATCTGTAGGGGAGGATTTCACCTTTAATTCGGATTCGTGGAGGCAACTAAGCCCCCGCCTCCTTCTAAAATTGGCTTTAAATATATATATATATATATTTTTTTTTTAATTTTTCGGCTACAAACTTGAAACAAAATTACTTTTTAAAAATAGTGGGCCTAGAAATTCTACAACCTTTTCCCTCCCCTCAGTTCATACAAAAATTACCAGTTACAATTTTTATATTTACTACTGCCGTACCTGAAATTATGTTATTTATATACCAAATTTCTATTTATTATGTTATTTATATATCAAATTTCTATATTTTATTATGTTATTTAATTGTCAAATTTCTATTTATTCTGTTATTGTCAATATGGGAATTTTATTTATTTTTGTTATTTAGTTTGTAAGGTACTCGGTGCACCGTGGGGCTGCAGTTTAAATATTTATTTTACTTTGTAGGCAAGGGAATTTATTTCATTGTACTTTTGTGTAAAGATGTTGCCATCTAATTAATTATATATATCATGTACTTGATATTTTGTCTCTCTTTGTGTCTCTTCCCACTAGTGGCATGTGATTGTTTTCTTTTTTTTATGCTTTGCTCCGAGTTTGGGAGGGGTGCGCTTCCGAGACCTCCTGTCTATTTTCGCTAACTCGGGACAGTTCTCTGAGATGTCATGTTAAGTTACTAGTTTATTTATCGCAAGGTACGCGTAGTCTTAAAACTGTATATTAACATATGAATACAAGTATCGTAATACGTGTCTGCGGTTCCGTAACATGTGTTGACATTTAAAAATGCAATTTAATGTCGCATGTTTTTTTTCTTTTATTTGTTATGTTTTGCTTTGGTATTAAATGTTTTCTTGTTGTATTTAAGATCTATTTTTATTTACATTTTCTATAACTTATACATTTCATATTATTACAGTGTAAATAATGATTGATTTAGAAAAGTATTTGTACTTACAAGACATGGATTTGCTCACCACATACACAAGAATAATTTTTGCGGAAAAGTATTGTTATGGATGTGTATACGTAAAGTAGCACATTTTTGTACCTTGATGGATGAAAAGACGAAATTAATGAAAATGCATGAGCTTAATTACCTTAAATGTGTTAATGTATTACATGTTAAAATGTTATTTGAATTTTGTTTCTTTGTTACAGAAGTGTATTTATTTTGTAAGGTTCTCATTGTCGTCATGAATATATCGCTATAATTTGGCCAAATAATTTTTAAATCTTCCTTTTTAGTGCAAATATTTATTAACACATTTTAGGTCAATAGTGATAAATAAAACATAATCAGTAATTCAATATAATATTACCTTAACTGCCACAAATAAAATGTATATCTCGTTTCAAAAATAAGAAATTACATTGATAAATAGCATCAATAAAACTCTAAGGGATTGGAACAAGCCCTCAATAAACAAAATCACGGATCCGCCTCTCATCCAATACTCTATTTATGACACACATTTATTTACAACCTGTTCTCTCTGGTTTTTCATCATCTGGCACATTTATTAATTTATATTTTTTACAGTTATACATCCTACCGTTGTATGATAAGAGTTCTAGTCGTAATACGTTATTAATTAATATGTTATTTTATACGCTTTAGTTAAAATATACCCGTGAATTGGTAATAACTCATTTATATGACATCTGTAAAATTCGTGCAATTTCAAATACTTTTCATTAGGCTTTATAAAAGGCTTACCTGAATCATTAGAACAGAATATAAAGTACTGGTCGATTTGGGTTGTTATGTAGGAAATATGATTTACACCTTTCCAGATTCAGGAGACTGAGGTCCAAATTCCTTGGACATAGAAATCTCACTCATACCCTTAACTAAAAATCATTAGAAATACTTAACACTAACACATATGCGTAACCTTATGCCTACATTGGCGTAGGGCTATGCGGCCCTAACGTTGCCTTTATAAATAAGGAATTTTTTATTTTAACCTCATCCAAACAATAAGGTTTATAGACATATACTCTAAGTCTTATAATAGAACAAAAATCGTTATAGATCTGTATCATTCTTAATAAAAAAACCTTGCAATCGACATACTCTCCCGTAAGAGACGCTGGGAGTAGATAATAAACGCTATATCGAAGAAAGTGTTAGGGTGACACATTTCTAGACAATAAACTTGTCGTTAATTGAGGTAATTTGTTATTATGGCTTCCCATACATATGAAAACACGGAATAAATATCGAGAGTTGAATTCCGGCGTAATGTGTGACGTAATGCCACATTTGTGTGTGCGTGTGTGCGTGTGTCTGTGTGCGTTCTCAGTTATTTAAAACCTACTGAGCCAACTTGACTAGAATTTTACATCAATATTCTTAGGATCCCTGGTTAATATAATGGTATTTTCCTAAATCAAATATTTCTCCGGGCTATACCCTATTGGTCTCTGAAGATGCGAAAATCACAATCTCGATCTCAAAAATTGCATTACAGAAAAATGTTATTAATTTAAAGACAAAGTTGCCAACTAACTTTTACTACAGGTTTAAAAAACAATATACAACCCATCATAGTTCTCTTTTGTAAGATGTAGGCTTGTCGGACTGCTTACATTTTCTCTTGATCATGGCATCAAGGCAAACTTAACTTTAACGGCGGGTATATACTTAAATCGAAGCAGAATCGCTTATATACGTGCAATACTTACGACATTCTAGCGAAGCCGCGGGTAACTGCTAGTTCCCATTGAATTTTTAAACGCCCTTAGGGCAGGGCTTTATAGGCATTCGTATTTAAAATCCAAAAATGCATATTATGGTTTAGGAGCATTTAATTATTAACAAATATTCAAGTTAAATATGTATATTACTTGCATAAAAGAGCAGTAAGCGTAATAGAACTAAGCATAAATGTTAATTCTAGCGTACATTATGTATATTCAGGATAGATATTAGGTTTCTAATTATCTATTTCCACCACTTTCACATACTTATAAAAACGTTCAAGCATTCAAATTGGATATTGTTGAGCCAAGCTCTGGAATAGACAAAATAACTCCTAAATGAAATGATAAAATTATATAGAGTATATACTCACCTGATATATGGCCTTTTATATATCGTGAAAAGTGCTAAAAAGTACGATATTTCGTCTAAAGCTCGTACAAATTTGAGTAGTCGTTATAACTTGCCTCATGGAATATGCAGGATAAACTTTACATCAACTATGTTCAAGGAAATGAATTATTCACCACAATGGAAAGCGATCTCACGTAATTTTGTCTAACTTACTTCCAAAATGATCAGTCCCTGCTTGTACATGCCACAGTACTAGGAGAAGAAACACTGTTTTTTTTACTCTTCCTGTATATTTTTATTGCAAAAATTCCACGTTGGAGTGGATGAAATTAGGCTAATTATAATTAAATAAGGATAATAACGTGTTTTACTTCACAATAAACTCTACAGTATTTTATTTATGACTAAGCACAAATTAATGAAAGTTTAAAAGACTTTCTTAAGGCAATGTTTTAAACTAGACCATCAAACATTAGATTATTGTTGAAAATTCAAAATTAAAGGAGGATTATTATTTGCAAAACATAAGTTTCGTTTAAAACTTTTAAGAGTTTAAATACTGTTATAAGTATTACAGGAAATAGAATACGGCAAAAGTCCATTCGTTAAATAGTATTACCTTATTGTTAAGGCAAGTTATTCCTTTCAGAATTATTGCCTGTAGTGTTTTATATTCTGAATGTGTTTTATACTAACACATACCCTCGCCTCTGCCCGCAATGTCTATGCAACATTTCATGTATTTCATTGACCTAGTTCCCACGATTTCAGTAACAATTGGGATATTTTGTACCAATGCGGAGGAACATCATAATCGAAGGTCTATACACTTGTGATGCAATACATTAGGGTCGTATGATATTTTTGAAACGCAATTAGTTTTATATCATCCATTACGAAACCATTGTTCACTGTTAATAATTAAGAAGATCTGTGATTAAGTGACATTGCAATTAATCCTTTTTTAAGATTTTGCGCTTATAACAGCCTTTCCGAATCGAATTATTATCATTTTATACATTTGCAATTTTTCTTAGAGAAAATATAATAAATAAATATAACTTTATAGTGTGGATGTATTCGAAACAGTACGATGAAAAAAATGTAACGTATATAGATGTTGTTATTGAAACTCTAACATTAAAACTAAGATCGACATCAATAATAACATATTAATTTCAATATTTACATTGAGAAATTTGCTACCCATCTCATACTATGATAGAGTCCGATGCATTTTTTAATTAAAGTATTTCACTGTTCAGGGTTAAAAAAAAAACAAAAAAAAAAAAACAAATGAACACGAAAAACATTCAATTGTACAATACCTGTTATACGGAAGATTTCAAATCTCGAGCTAGAAATAAAATGTATTAAGGAGGAATACAGATTTATCACTTATTTAAAACGTCTAGTTGCCGAGATGTAAAACATTGCTCAATGTAAATAAAAACAATATAATTACTTCGATTGTAGATATTAATATTCCAGAGTATTAATATTTAAATTATCAATGAGACTTCCAAGACGATATAAAATATTTTTGATCAGTAAGCTCCTAGTGAATATTCAATACAATTTATTACTAAATTTTTTAACTATTAAATATATGGTTTGTGTAAAATTAAAAATCACAGTTCTAAATAAAAACAATGGATTAATTTTAAACTGGCAAATTAATAAGTTCGACGTTTCAGAATTTTCATTACGTTTAACTATTTTCCACAAAGAATTGACACAACCGTTTAGTAAATCTAAAAGTCCTTTGGCAAGAAATAAAAATATTAATCAAATATTATCAAACAAAAAATGAGCTCTCTTTTAAAATAAAATAATAAAGTTTTAAAATAAAAATCAAATACCACTTGTAAATAACTAAAATCAAAATGTTTACTTCTAAGTACACTCACAATTCAAAAAATAAAAACTTAAACTTCTCTTTACACTAGAAGAACCTTAACTTTCAAGTATCTGCATTTAATATTACAACTTTCTCAAATAATTATTAAAAGTCAATTTATTACCAATTAATAATTTACAATAAAACAGTTCCAGTTAAATATTAATAAATTACTAAATTTCCAACTTTCAATTAAAATTATTAACAAAGTTCAATTTTAATTCACCTTTCTTGCAAGATTGAACCAACTGTAACTTGTATTATTCTATTATGCTCTATTGTTCATCGAGAATTAATAATGCAGATTGCTCTGTAGTTTCTATGAATTAATTTTTTCCTATAAAAGAGACAGCAAAATTAATTTAATATCAGATCTGGAAGACTATTTCAATAAAACGTGCAATAAATTTGGTGCCTACCTCAAAATCCCTCGCGGAACAAAATTTAGAAACACGGCGCACTGTAATCAACTTAACTCACGGAAATAACCAACACAAGGGCGAAAATTATGAGCGGGCGCTTAGATACTTCCCTTTCCAATCAACTTTGCAGGACATCCGCGGTGTTCTCTCATTGGTCCAGAAGTATCAAACAAGGAGAACAATAGTCGCAACAAGACAAGTTCTAATCAATTTAACGCAGTCAACCTGCCTTCCTAACAATTTAAAACTACCAGTACTAACTTGCTAAAGGATTACATGTACGTTTTTACCCTGACTTTTCACAATCTAATCCCAATATTTCTATCCCAAAATTTTCATTTAATTTAAGTTTTAATAAAAAAATCAATGTACATACATTAAGTTTTTTTAATTCATTATCTACAAATGAAAAATGTGTTTTGTTGAACAAATTTCTAAATGATTATTTTGTTTTGCGTGTGCAAATTTTTCAGAATTGCAGTGAACGATATCTAAAACATTCGTTACTGTGACTTTTAAAAGAATAATTACATTTTCAACATAACATTTTGGCCAAATTGTAGCTATACATTGCATACACTTTAGACTAAGAAGCCACTGGAGTAAGAAAGTGTCTAATTCTCTACTAGTATTCGACATTGGGTAAAGGGGTAGAGTAAAATATCATAACATTTAACTCTTTATTACTCTTCAATAGGCGTACACTGATGCCAAAATATCTTAACTGTACATCAAACGGCTTTCAAGGTAATGTAAGGACAAATCTGCGGATGCGTAAACACAAACATCTGAACTTTCCAAACTGGCCAGATCTAGTAATAATATTTATGATTAGTGAGTACCTAAATGAAATTTATACCTAATTTGTTTTATTTATACCTATCGCAGCTTACTGCCTTTGTTTATACCTTTAATATTATTTGTTATAAAGAATTAATATCAGTAAACCCGATACAGTACATTATATGTTTTTGCTTCCCGATACATGTTCGGTATGTCATAATATTTCCTTGTTTCAGTCGAAAATATATTTCAGTATTATTTTATACACCTACACAGTATCGTATGCCTCATTAGTTATAAATGCACGCAATACGAACATGTAAATTAGTTTCACGGGCTCACTACACTCGCTTGTTTCCTCAATTTGTAGTCACGGAGAGAATGATTTGTTGAAACATTCTAATACCTGGTCCCTACGTTTAGGTTCCTTCATATACTGTAGATATGCAATCACAAACTGTCTAAGAAAACCTAAATACCCTACATGTACATATTCACAAGTAAATTTTGTTCAATTGAGTAAAATAAATGCTTTCAATTTATAATAGAAATACGATAATACTATTTGTATTATTATGTACTTAATTCGACTGCAGTTCTTATTTATTTACCTTAATATAAAGCGAAGTGACATTACGTGTCCGTAACCTTTTAAGTTGCCAAAATAATTTCCATCTTCAGTGTAAATAAATTATCTTTTTCCTAAAGCAATTTTGGAGAAATTTATATCTGAATTGACTTGAAATATTTAATTTTTATACATGCGTGATAAAGCACTCACCAAGCACTTTATACCAAATATTTTATAAATTATACAGTCAAAAGTATATTTATGTTATTCGAATTAACAAAAATGTAAAACTCCCTGTAGAAAATTTAGTCTTTCAATTGTTTCATTCAAATTTATAGGACTGTGAAAATATTTGTTTAGAAAATTGAATTATTTAGGCGTTTTTGAATTGTATTTCACTACAAGAGATAGTAAAAATGAAAAAGTTTTAGGCACCTTTCAAGATATTTTTTATTACCATAAGGAATATTATGTACTATTTTTTTAAAATTAACAATACTTTTAAGAAACTCAACAATTATTTTTAAACCAATTAAAGAAATGGGAATAAAAACCTTTAAAAGTGAAAGAAATAATAGATACATTATGAGGGTCATTGAAAATATTTTTCCTTATACAGAAAACTCCTCGTAATATGCATTAGAAATCAACTATGTATGTCACATTTTATTACTCGAATAATATAAGGCAATCCCTTAAAACATTTTTGTTCCCTATTTAATGTCATAATTTTATGTTAAGTTCCCTGAAACTAGGAAAAAGTATGTTGTTGTGTAACTCTAAAAAGGGAGTACATTTACTAGAGCGGATTTTTCTCCAGCCTCAACGAATACTAGCTGGAAACAAAAGTTTAACGTCTAATAAAGAATCTTATTCAAAACTATATTTAGCACAAGAAGGAAAATTTGCACCCATAAACATGACAAAGAACAAACAGAAAGTTTCTGCGAAACGTGTTTCAGGACTCTCGGCTAAAGTTCCAAGTTAAACAGAATAAATAAGTTACAAGAAGTCAGTACAGTTGTTTGCAAGAGACGCCACAAGAAGTCAAGTTTGAGCATTTTGCCTGACGTTGTCATCAGTTGCAACTTGTAGACAAATTTGTCATCTTATAACTCGGATAAATGTATAGAAGCATAATAATGCTTCGGGAGGTTTATACATGTATATATATACAGGGAGTCAATTAAGTCTGGAACCTCTTTTTTAATTTTTGAACCAAAATAGAAAGAAATACCAAAGTTCACACGTGCTTAGTGGTGATAGTAACGCACATATCTACCCAATTACCGACCGGATAATCCCTTTGGGGGACGGTCCACAAGGAGTCAGACAAAAATTCTTAAATAGCAGCATAGGTCAAGTTTGGTATCAAATTAAAGGTCCTACTTAGCAGAGTACAATGCCGCAAACTGGACATAAAAAGGTGGAGTCATTCAGTAGTTATAGCTATTTGAATTTTAAAACAATTGAACAATGTAAATTATTAAGTATTAAAAAGTAAACACCAATTTTTAGGTACCTGTGATCAAAGTAAGTGTTCAAAATGTTCCCCTCCCATCATCTGACAATGTAGTAATCGAAGCCAGGAACCAATAATTATTACCAATAACACAAACTACTGTTAGAATGTGAAAGTGGCAGATTGAGTCATACACAGCATCTACAGAAACTTAACGTTTGGGCAGGTATTATAGAAAATCAAATTATGGGCCCATTATTTATCAATGGTAATTTAAATGATGAATCGTATTTAGCAATGCTCCAAAATGAGATGATTCCTGCACTACAAGCTGCTCTTGGTCAACAATTTCAAAGAATTTATTTCCAACAAGATGGCGCGCCACCACACTTTGCTCTCCTTGTTAGAGAATACTTGGATACAATATTCCTTCACAGATGGATTGGAAGACGTGGTGCAGTAGAGTGGCCTGCTCGTTCCCCTGATTTATCTCTGCTGGATTTTTTTTCTTTGGGGATACCTCAAAGATAAAGTTTATCGTACTAAGCCTCGAGATTTGGCGCACCTAAGAAATCTCATAGTCCAAGAAGCTCAAGATATTCCTCGTGACTACCTTCAAAATGCAGTGGATGGCTTTTACATCCGCCTAGGACATTGCCAGACGATGGTAGGGGAACATTTAGAACACTTACTTTGATCACAGGTACTTAAAAATTGGTTTTTACTTGTAATACTTAATAATTTACATTGTTCAATTGTTTTAAAATTCAAATAGCTATAACTACTGAATGAATACACCTTTTTATGTTCGGTTTGCGGCATTGTACTCTGCTAAGTAATACCTTTAACTGGATACCAAACTTGACTTATGCTGCTATTTAAGAATTTTGTCTGACTCCTTGTGGACCGTACCCCAAAGGAATTATCTGGTCGGTAATTGGGCAGATATGTGCGTTACTATCACCAGTAAGCACGTGTGAAATTTGGTATTTTTTTATATTGTGGTTTAAAAATTAAAAAAAGAGGTTCCAGACTTATTTGACACCCTGTATATATATACAGATATATATACAGTTTTGTTTATCCGCTAGCCGATATTTTGTATAAATAAGCTTATAAAACCAAACTTAGTACCTAGGTTTGAATAGATTAGAAAAAGTTTTTAAAAACAAATTTTCTTTAATATTCAGATAAGTTATATAACGAAAAATGTAGCATAATTATAAAGAAATTACTACATAGCATATGATTGAAAAAATTTATTACAATCCCTATGGTATTTTTTCAACGAAATCCGTCAACCCATAAGCAGGCACGATTTTACAAAACAGGAGTACCAAACAACTGATACCTCTCAATTGTGGCACTTTTGGCGCTCCCTGCTTCTTCAAACATATGTTTAATGTGGTCATGCTCCATTATACGTTGATGGATTTCGTTAAAACAAGTACCGTTGGAATTTCAATAAAATTGTTCAATTAATTAGTTTGTAGTAAAATATTTATAACCATACTGGATTTTTTTTGTTATTTTACTTGAAATTGTTCAACAGACACCATGTTTTTAATATTAAACAAAATAACTCGGTTTTTTCTAAATTATATCTTATCTATTCCAACTTTGTGCCAAATTTTGTTTTTTTTTTTCCCTTAAATATTTTGAGAGATAAAATTTATTTATAGTACATACAAAATGGCGGCTAGTGGCTACATGACAAATTTATTGACCTAAGTTTATATGACGCTTTTTTAAAGAAATGATCAGTAATATCAGCCACATTTTTTTACTTCATTTTGTGACTAGAGTGTGTATAGGATGTTTTGCGAGACCTTTATCAACTGATAAAACAAATTTTGCAATATCTTTGTAACGTCATTTAAGAAAAATAACTATTCTTACAATGTTTACGTAGTTTTAACAGTTGTTGGGGTAATAAATCCTTAAAAATATTAAATAATACCATTCTAAAATGGAGAGTGATAATATATGTTTATATTTATTTATTGTATCTTTAATTACTTCAACATAAATGCCATGTTTCATGTTGTTTGCTTCTACGAGTTCTGAGATATGATTTATAAATAAAGAACACGCATAGACAGGCGGTCTCTAAATGAAGGGGGATAGGACATATGTTTATATGAACTTGTTTGTTTTTTTGTGTGTCTACTATCATATCCTGAAGTTGTGCCAATTTCTCGCGAACACCAAGTATATTATGAACATCTCAAAAACAGTAGACTTTTTTTAATTTACACGCAGATTGACAATTATAGAATCCCTTAAAAGTATAATTTTAATTATTACAAAAACTTTATGTATAAAAAATTTAAACGTAAAATTGCGAACTTACTAGTTATAAAACTGATTATGTCCCTGAAAATAAATATCATTGCAATAAACGCAACTTAGAGATTCGGAGAAGCATTGTTTAGTTAAAGTAAAATATTTTATTGTATTGTTTGTACAATCAAAAAATCAATCATACGGCCGTGGTGTGCTGAGATTTGAAGATTATTTCAATAGGTTCTGAGGTCCGAAGCTGGGATCGTGCCACGAAACTTTGATTGTTACCATTTACATAATTGCTTCTTCAACCTCTAACAACACAAACGGGAGTCTGAGGGCTCATCTTCTCCATGTCTCCATGTATAATTAAATGAGGTATTTATAGTGCATTCAAATTTAAAATACTACGTATCTACCAATATTATTATTTAGGGTTTTAAAAGTGGTAGGTAGTTAAACTTATTCACAATAAAGGACATTAATCATATCAATTTTACCTTTAACATTTTCACATATAGAGTATAGGAGAGATAGTGAAACAAAATATTCTATGGAGATTTAAATTTGTTTTATGTCTCACAATAATATTACATTAGATTTATTAATAGCAACAAAGTAGTTTATGTAAGTAAAATATTCGAAATGTTTCACCTCCATTCTGATAGCGACTCCCAATTTCTTCTTGTCATAATATTATTATAGAAAACATGAAATTTTGTGTCCAATATAGTATCGTCGTGGGTAAGCTTCTTACGGGGGAATATGATTGTTTATGTTCATGACAGGCCAGCTAAGCCCTCAAGGATCTTGATTTATTCCCCAAGTATGGATTTGTATGGACACTGTGCTTTTTAATTGATGATTTTATACGATGGATAATGTTTGTTCGTTATAATAGGGATAGTAGAGGAAATGTGGAGTCATTATAATATTATTATAAAAGGAGGAAAGGTGTTGCACCAGCTGATGATCAGTTTTAGAAGAAAACAAAAAGTATCAGAGAAACACATGTAAGAGTAATAAATTCTGGCAATGTAAAAAAATCTTGGAGACATTAAAATATAATTTTTATTCTTTGAGGGAAAATAAACACAAATCATTATATTGAAAATATGATAACTTGAAATGAACGTATTTCAACCTGGCAATTAAAAACTACAATTATGTTTCACATTTCATATTCTTTTTAACCATTTCAAATACGACTCTTCTTGTTAATTTATAGTTTAAAGTTTAATTTAAGCTTTTTAAATTCATATGCTTTTCAGTTGATGTCTTTTAAGCCCCCTTCTGAAATATGAATATAAACTAAAAATAGTCCCTATCTACAGAATTACTAGTTAAACTGAATGTAATATATAAAACTCAAAATTAATCAAAGTAAATCTAGTCAAAATGTATTTTATATTTCAATTTATACTTATTAACACAGTGCACATAGCGTATATATTAACTTGCTATCGTATAGAAGGATTAGGAACATGTCATGTATTATGGGGTAGCTTAAGTAAATTCCTCTAAGAAGAAAAAAAATCGCTGAGAAATTCACTTCTACATCAGCTGGCTGAACAAGTAATCACATTGCAGTACATGTAATCCCAGATGTACGAACATAACGCCTTATTATGTTCTTTTTTTAATTAACAAAACTCTTTTTTATTCTACAGGACTATAGAACCTATTTCTTGTTTGACCTCTAGTACTATTTTTACAACACATATGTTCCGGTAATTTTGTTTTAACTGTAGCTATGTAACACAAATATTTCATGGTATAATTGTGGGAACAGGAATTACATTATTGAATATTCAGAAATGAATGACAAAATTGCTTTTCCATTAATTTTAATTCACAATCAATGCTAGAGTATAATTACTTATGTTATTTTCCATGTATGGCTTTTTTATTTTCATTTCCGGTTGCAATGTACTTAATTGTGTTTGTCTTACACTAAATTTATTAATGACTATACATGGAATCATCCTACATGCTCACACAAATGCATAGCACCGAACATTAACTGGTATTCTGGCATCAAAAGTAGACAATGACTTTCATTTTTATATTGGGGGTTCCTCCTCAATATTCAAGAAATCACCGTACTTAAATAAATTTAATTAATGCAAAATGTTTAAAACATATAGCTCTAGATTCAATAAATTAGTACCTATGTTAATAATAAATTTTACTTCTTTCAGGAAACCTGATAAATTATTATGATATCTAATATGATATTTAATATGATATCTTATAATTAATTACATAAGTATTTTACAGTAAGTAACATTGCAGTTAATTACCTCCAACAGTTTAACTCGCCTCTACAAACATTTATGTTACGTCAAGTCTGCCCAAGAAGAAAATGTTGATAATAATTGTTTAGTGTACAATTATGTGCATGCTCCGCTTTTTCGTTTAATTTTCTGGAATAATAATTCTTAGATGCGAATGTAGGAGATTAAGATATGTTGTAATGGTGAAACCGGTCTGATTAATACCAGAAAACATAATGTCGTCTATAAACTCTTTTTAGGTTATAACAACTAGCCACAAAAGCTAAGTGATTAGGGGCCCAGACTTTCGAGAAGCAATTCCCTAATTTTAATAATCACTACATTCCAATCAGTACAAATCTTAGTAACATTAAAAATTATTACATTTGCAAAGGAGATTTACATTTGTAAAGGGTGTGTGTTTCATGAGCATCCAGTCCTGTTCCAAAAAACAATAGAATATTGAGTGGATATATCCGGTTGTAACCTCTTAAGAATATCTTGTTTTTGATTACAATGAAAATAGGGTGGCACATCTTAAGAAATCTACCACATAAGCCTGTAAACTGAATCGTAATTGGGAGCATCAACCTTCGTGGTGGAATTAATTGTCCCCAAAGCAATGTTGAAAGACCTCAGAAAATATGAGCAAATATCTTAGTAACAATATGACAAAATTTAATTTTTGAAATTACGGAACTTTTACGGGAATTTTTGTCCAGCTGATTTTTCTTTGATTACCTATAATATCATGATGATCAAGAATATTTCTCTAATCAGCTACAACAAAATCATAAGGTTTTAGGGCTTAGAACATGATCCAGAACAGAATGAGGGAAGGGGAGTGTATATATAAATATTTATTAGATTTGTATAAGTGGCCTAAATATATAATATATAATAGCCTAATGTATTTTAATTTCAATAAACAT
Source organism: Homalodisca vitripennis (assembly GCF_021130785.1). Classification (NCBI taxonomy): domain Eukaryota; kingdom Metazoa; phylum Arthropoda; class Insecta; order Hemiptera; family Cicadellidae; genus Homalodisca; species Homalodisca vitripennis. The sequence goes on from NW_025778067.1 coordinate 38,223, forward strand.
TGAATCGCAAAAATTACTTGCTCCACCGGGACTCGAACCCGGATATGAATCTTGGTGTTTCCAATTTTCTTTAGAAAGGGAAGTGTTGAGAAGAGCGATGTTTCCTGGCCTTAAGTCTCTTATTTTTTCGTGATTTTTAGCTCCCTCTCGATTTTTACTCCACTAATTATGGCCTCTTGGCCATAGTGGTCCGAGATAGCTGTATTGACCACGGACACTGCGACACTTGATACATTGGAGATGATGTTGACAATTGTCGACTGTGTTGAATGTGGCACACGCGTTGGCGTTTTGACTAACAATTCTAGGTCAAATGACCTTAACAAGTCGACAAATCGTTTGGTGGAAGGATGATTAGTGTCCATTGCATTAATGTTGAAGTCACCCATTAGGACATAATCCTGTTGATGGCTAGTCAAATCCATCAGTAGGGCTCCAAATGTGTAAAAAAAATTTCCTCATTGCCATTGGGAGACCTATAGATTCCGATGACGGTTAATTTTGATCTGTTTTGAATTGAATTTTATCCCAACTGCTTCAAAATCTTTTTCGCTAGTTTTTATGAGTGAAAATGGAGAAAAAGTATAAATTTTTCTAACAAAAATGGCGACTCCTCCTCCTTTGGAAAGTTGTCGGCAATATGAATTAGCCAATGTGAAATTTGGAAGGCACCGGCGATGAGGTGGCAGGCGGACAGCTGTTGACGGCCTCGGCGAATGTCTCTTATTGCCAGGACGTGTCATCGCGCCCTCTGGAGATGGCACCAGCGCGAATCTCGAGGAAGCATGTCCTAGCGTCATAAGTAGAGGAACTGGTCTCGACGTAGTGGACCCAACGATGACCGGCTCCACAGGCTGCACTGCCGTTGGAGATAGTGCCTCCGAGCTCAGTTGTTGGCGATCTTGCACAGGCAGTGAAGACAACGGAGTGGAAGAGGCCGCACAAGAAGAGGCAGCATGAGCAGGCGAGGTTGGGGGTCGGATGGTTGGTGACTGACCGAAACGATCAAGACACCCCAACAGAAGCTCAGCCAGCAGCCGCTTGCCAGGCAGTCGCAAGTGCATACCGTGTTGGGTAAACCAGCGTCTTCCGATCTCGTTGAAATTTAGCACCTCTATTCCTTTATATCGAACAGACAGCTCCTCGATGTAGAAGTTAACGAGGGCAATACGCTGGTTCACGGCGTGGTCCATAGAGAGATCATGTCGATGCGGAACAGTGGACACGATGACGGCCGACGAGCTGAGGCGAGCAGTTAACTGTCGCTCTAGGTGCTCGAAGATGGTATAGGACTCATCGGCGGCGACATCGTTTGTTCCAGCGAACAGGACATAGCAGCTCCCAGGCGGAGGTAGACCATTATCAGTCACCGTCAGAAGCTTGGCCCCCGGCCTGCAGGTGCCGCCCACCCTGGTCGATGGACTCACGCGCTGTCGAACAAGGCCGATCAGATGACGGACATGGCTGTCACCCTCGATATACACCGCTGGAAATGGCAACTTTTTTTTCCGAACCCTTAGCATTTTGGGGGTGGTTATTACCTGGATGATGGATGTGCGATATATCTGAGATGTTGTTCATGTGGGCATTTTTTGTTAATTTGAATTTTTTAAATTTGGGTTTTTTGAACAGATTTTATATGGCGCTTATGCTCGGATAAAATATTTTCAGATTTTGGGTTACTTTTTGAATTTTTTTCTATTTATTTTGTACCACCACCCAGCCTTCATTTTCTGAATCGCTCCGAGTCTTACTTTTCTTCACCGTTTCAGCCTTAAAACACTCCAACTCAGCCTCCAGCACCTCCACGGTGGTCTTGAGGCTGGCAACTAAGTTGCGGATCTCACTGCAGCGCGGGTCTTGGCAGGCAGTAGACGACGACAGGTCACATTGTACGGCACAATCAGCTGTACGGCCACCAGGAGTCTTGATCGTCGACAAGTTCGCTACAAACAGCTGATCGGTGAATTGGAGAAGACGTGCGTCCGACTGAATAGAGTGGTCGAGAATTTGTTCTCGTTCAGCCGTAAGTTGGTCGATACGCCTCCTCAATTCCAAGTTTTCGGCTTCCAACCCACTTGAACTCCGAGGAAGGGCGGAGTCCGAGACGGCATCGGGCAATGATACGGCAGGAGATGGCGTGACGAGCGTAGCGGGTGACGGGTAGCCAGACGTTGCAGTTTGTGTCAGCGCCTCAATGGGAGACCCAGGGTGCGTTGGAGAAGGCGTCGTAGAAGAGCGGGGCGAAGTGGTCTCGGCCCCGGGTGGAGTAGCCGGCAACGATGAGCTCATCCGTGGAGATGTAAGGGCTCTCATCGTAACAGGGTGTGGACCCGAGTGTTTACAGTTGACTGTAGTAACGGTCGTCCTCTCTGAATTATATTTAATTGTGGCTCCACAGTTCCTTCCCAGGCAGCGCCAAATAATTTCTCCAGACTTTAATGAGTGGCTTTTACGGTATTTATTATTGTTAAACAGAATGTTTGGTTTCCCATATTTTGTGAATTAAATTTTTAAAACTCATGTCAGAAGTTCTAGTTTGTTAGAAATAGTCAACGCAATAAAAACTTTAAACATAAATAAATAAATAAGTAGATAACAATTATATAAATAAATAAGTAGATAGCAGTTATATAAATAAATAATTAGATTACAATTATATAAATAAACAAGTAGATAGCAATTATATAAATAAGTAAAAGATTATAAAATATAAAAAGTGTAATAAAATTAAATGTGTTTACTGAATTAGCAAAAAGTTTAATCAGGTACTTGGACTTGAACCGGTGAACTCAGGTTTACAGTTTCAGGACGTTACCGGTATAGCCACCAACGTTGATAAGATAACGATGCAATTCCCAATGATAGGACTCTCCGTAGATCGATAAAAACAACGTGGATGTATTACTGTCGGCCAGTCTAACCTCGTTAGTTGAGTTGTTAGGCTAACTACGATCTGTTACTTACTCGCGTAATATGATATAGTCCGATACACTTATTAATTCAAAAAAAAAAATTATTTAAATATTAAGTTACTCAACTCTGGTCACTATAGATTACACTAAACTGCTTTAATTAAATTTAAAGTATGGAGCGTCGTTAACGATGTGTAGGCTATGCAGTGCAGGACCAGGCCTACCCAGCCAATCTTGGATGATTGGCTTTAATTGGCAAGATACACTTATTAATTCAAAAAAAATTATTTAAATATTAAGTTACTCAACTCTGGTCACTATAGATTACACTAAACTGCTTTAATTAAATTTAAAGTATGGAGCGTCGTTAACGATGTGTAGGCTATGCAGTGCAGGACCAGGCCTACCCAGCCAATCTTGGATGATTGGCTTTAATTGGCAAGAATAGTTTTAAGGCAGTGGTTAAAAGTTAGATGAAGAAACAAAATAAGTACATTATTACCAGAGTAGCTCATTGGTTTTGCCCAGTTTCCTCGGAGTATAAAACGGTGATATAGAGAATGAATTTAATTGGGGAAAGTCTTTAAAAAGTTTTAGAGTTAGTTTTATAATATCACATAAAATCTATTGATTACAAGAAAAATAAAAATTACTGTCATAACAGCTTGCAAGGTCTGAAGTAACTGTGAACCATTTCCATGCTGTTTAATTTGATATTTACACTTTATTCACTTTAAGGAATTTTATCTAATTCCTACAAGATAACTGTTAATCTGTTTAATTTATTCACTTACTTCCAGTACGGGTTATTCATTAATATTAATTATCAAAACTTGTTCTTTATTATCTATAGTTGTCTTGTTGGGGTTAGGAAAGATCATAAAAATTTAACTCTTAAAATATAATGGTACTAAAGGGAAAAATTGCTACAGAATTATAAAAAAATTTATAAAAATCTTGTAACTCAGCGAATACTTAAATAAAAAGTGTATCAGAAAACAATCACTTATGCAGATAGTAAATGTTCTTCATTTCGATAAATATACTGATTTAAAACCATCAAACTTCTCTTATATTTATTGTCCTTTATCCCAGACTTATAATATAAGTAGTGTAATGTGTAAAGTATTTTATTTTGATTGTACCAACTAATAATTATTACCTCCTATACAGGTGAAAGAAACCTAGACTTCTTGCTACGATATTATTTTAAGTGTAAAATAGAACATTAATTTATGTAAATATATGACACTTAACCGGATAAAAGTTTATAATACTGCACTAAACGCCCTTATATACATTTTTACAAATAGTAATAAAAATAATAACGTTATAAATGATACATTCTGCATTGAACTAATTCAAATATTGTGCTTTGAAGATATTATAAACATGTCAGAATATACAAGTAGTATCCACAACATAAATTTTATCTTTTTTATGATGTGGCAATAAACTAAAGCAATATAATTTGTTGTAAATTAAACGAGAATTCCAAAGAAGTTTTTTAATCTGTGTTCGTGTGTGTGTGTGTGTGTGTGTGTGTGTGTGTGTGTGTGTGTGTGTGTGTGTGTGTGTGTGTGTGTGTGTGTGTGTGTGTGTGTGTGTGTGTGTGTGTGTGTGTGTGTGTGCATATATCTTAATCATATAAGACCTTTTGTACTGAAATGTTACATAAATACTCTACTACTACTAAATAGGGTCACTATTCACATATGTTTTTTCTTCTTTTCTTGTTCGTCTGAACAAGGTAAGATGAATTATGTGGCCCTAACTGTGGCGTCAGAAATATAATTCACTTAAAAAGTGAAAATAACAAAACAGCAAAGTTGTGTGCAAACCCGAATGTAACTGCTATTTACATAATGATATATCTAATCATACGTATTTTTTTAAAGGAAAAGTTGTGATTGATTTAATATTGAATAAGGCAGCAAGTTGAATTAAAATTATTGCACTTATTTATACATACTATAATTCTTCAGGTATTTCATATTTTACCAATTATATTGAAATTGTTGTACGAATGACAAAATATCCAATAACACTACAGTACAAACTGTTTGAATTTAAAGTAATATCTCAAATCACTACTAGGATTAAAATCATTTAAACAATAATAACCAAACTAAATAAAGTGTGTGACAGTTTAATGAAATATTTCTACCATCCAAAACAAGGAAAAAAGGAAGCACGTCTTAGCCAGGCTTTGTCGGGTTTTGTGGCTGCAAACAATGAGTTCTTTTGGTGACCAGAACAATACCTTTATTTGTAGGCATTCTTTGTTCCGATCCCTTTTCTCCCTTCATTTCAAGCATGTAATGTCTGGATTCTTTTCAATAAACTACCTTTTAATGCGTCGTCTATATCTTCAATCTTATCTACAAAATGTTATGCGCAGGTGTGCAAAATTAAAAATAAAACCTTATATTGTAATTAAACTGAAATAAAAATTTACTAAATTCCGTAGAAGTCTATTGTTAATAACTGTAAAACTGGTTTGAGTTTGCAAGGAGAATGGTTGTCTATTGAATTTGTTTACCTTCTGAATGTGGATGTTCATGTTTAGCCTCAATAAATTTTTAATTAACTTCAATGAGCTGCCATTCTGTTCTAGCTCTAGTTTCCACAGTTCTTCTTTTATAAATAAATTATTTCCACTTAATGGACTTTGCAATTAAAGTTTTTTATAAAAAAACCAAAGTGAATTTATATGACCTTTTGCTTTCAAAACTACAAGTAACAGCAAGTATGCAATAATTTACTACGTGTTGCTTCAAAATTCAAAGGTAAAAACGATATCGTTTTATTGCTATTTAGAGACAAATAATATAATTTCTTTTATTTTAATAACGAAGGAAATGGTGGTAACTTGTGGTCAAAGCTTGTTTACAATTAAAACATTACTATGAATTTAATGAGAAAACATTTATAATTATGTTTATAAAATAAACAATTTCTGAGATCATATCAATAAAAAATTAGGAGTGTCTTGTGTAGAAAAAAATCAAGTTCATTTAACGACGCAGTGTTCATTGTTCAGCAGAATGTAAAAATCGATGGTAATTCAATATGAAAGGCTCACGTTCCCTGAGGAAATATATTCATGTAGTCTCTACTCAGTTGTCAATCACCGCAGTAAGTCAGAGGCGAGTGTTGTCACAGATTGTAAACATGGAACGAAGTAAAACTTTCTTTCTCTTCTTTGTCAATGTGAATGTCAATGGAGCTTTTCCCTGGCTAGTAAGTGATGATCGATAAGTTGGTTAATAGAAAAAACTGTTTACTCGTATATGAAATCAATATCCCAATTTAACAAATACATGATTCTAAGAACTAGTGAAGGTTATGTTGTTATTACTTTAAATAGTAATTTCACTATATAGTGTTCTTCGGTAATTTAATTCAGTAATATTAGCTATATCCATCCACTTTCCTATATAATGGCACTAAGATGTATAAATAAGATGATAATATTTATTAATGTCAAAAATTTAATTTAAGAATAAATCAATGACCATTATGATTAATAGAAAAAGAGGGCAATAAACACACACACACACACACACACACACACACACACACACACACACACACACACACACACACACACACACACACACACACACACACACACATATATATATATCATGTAGTAGATGCGGAAACTGAGGTAATAATTCAAATATTTAAATAAAAAAAATAGATATATTTAGCTCACATATATAATTTTATATATATATATATATATATATATATATATATATATATATATATATTAGCAGACACGACAGACGTCTCCTGTACACACGTCTTTAATTCGAAAATTTTAAACTTTGATTAATCTGTAACAACCTGGTATATTTTTTCAATTAGCAAATTAATTTATTCGTAGAATGTACAATATTTTTTTTAATCCTTCAGGAGTATACACAACCAAATTACATGGTTTTACAATAGTCCTAAAGTATAATAAGTGGCCTCCATCACAATTTAGGTTTAAATATAGGTAATATAAGTCCGGGGAAGCAGGGAAGGGTAATATAAAGTTAAAGTAATTAGGATTGTGACATAATTTTAATTTCATTATTTCAAAAAAGAAATTGTTTATTATTAGTAAAAGTATTTTCTAACGCATGAGTGCGCTGAATTAACATGATATAACGTTCACCTTCCACTCGATATCACTATTTTAATTTTATTTTACTTACGTGTAAAGGTCACCGACAGAAATATCTTTTCTTTCTTAACCTACAAGAGGAATATAATATTTTTACTAAACGATCTGCCAAATCGTAGGGAATGACATGCTCCATCATCAAAGTCAGTGTTACCTAAATAAAATGTAAGCTTCATTCTAAATATAAAGTCTAAATTTGCCAGTTCCTTTTTTGGAGATGCAGGGGGGGATTTAGAGACACATACTAACAAGATCCAGAAATGAAAAGTTTTCAGGCCCTAGAGGGATAGGCGTGGCTGAAGGTCAGCATATAGTTTAATAATCTCCAAAGTATCAATTTCGCAACGTGGTTCATAAGCTTTGCCATAACTGACACATACTGTCAAGGAAAGTTTTTGGTGACAATTCCATTGTATGTGATAAGTTGTACTCAATAAAACTCACTATTAAAGATCAATATTTTATATTAACCATACAAATGCGATGATTTAATTGAAACCAAATTCTAATTTATCCTTTTTTTATCCGTCTGTTGATGATGTTCTTGAAGATAATTTTTTTAGATCTCCTTGTCTAAAATTATAGGTAATCTTCAAAACATAATTTGTCACACTTCATGGTTTTATAATTAATATACATTTTAGAATATATACAATATTTATTGGTTATGGTTAGTTTTTTATAAGTTTATAAGAAATATTTTTAAAACTATGTGCTTAGACATGACGTCATATTGGCTCCGTTGTCGGGTCTTAACGAAGAAAGACATAACTCGTAAGAAGATACATAAAACTGTTAAACAACGAGGATTTTTAAAGCCTTACTAAGAGAACGAGACGAAAGTTATGAGTTTCTCTTTCACAAGCTGCATGATGACATATTGGAGCTGAAAGATTGTATAAAGGATAAAACTTTAGTATGTGCTATTTTGTTTATAACACACCACATTTTACAAATTTATACTTCACAAATTTTACTGCAAGAACTGTTTTTGATGTAAAATTTATAACCGTTTCCCTTTACTAGTGTTGGAGTAAAAAGGAGGGTTTCATAATAAACATGAGTGTTATTTAACCTTAAAACACGTTATAATTGATGTTATGGAATTGTTATTAATAAATAATATCTGTTTATATTTTTAACAACCAGCTAGAAGGATGTTTTGTCGTGAACGAAAACGATTTGTTACATAAGTTTTTTAGGAATAAAGTTTTAATATATTATACGAAAAGTTTTCGGATAAATGATCCAAGGCCATTAGTAAATGTTTTATGACCTCTTCGGGAATTGAAATCGAGACCTCTCAGTCAGGAGAACAACAGATTTACTTAAACTCTTTACACAGATAATAATTATCACATGAGGTTCCAAGGTAATTTTTGTGAATTTATTCTATGACTGTCTTTAATATAGATTTAAACTATACGGGAAACCATTGGTTAAGTATGAAGAAATATTTTAGTGCCTGCAAAGAATCAAACATGAGTTATTTTCTACTTGGACAGTCTTAAACCTCAATCAATATGACGTCCTAATAATTTCGTAGCACAATATACACCCAAATTTATCGCAATTAATTCATTCCAAGTTATTGCGGGAGGAAAATAGTCCATACAGTAAAACCTGTGTATAATGACTCGATCTCATGACACGCCACTTGCACTGTTTCTGATTCATGAGATAAAGTTTGATATTAAAAATAGGATCCCAAAAAGCGTTTAATTTTTCAAGGACATAATTTGGAATACAGGAACTATATATGATATAATCTTGCCTTCAGCTTTAGAGCACAGTCCTTTTATTGCAAACTGCTTTTACCAATTGCTTTGCAGCATATACATCTAGAGCTCTTTCAATGCAATGAACATTTATTATCCCTAATACCATACATTTGTTATATGTCTTATTATTTGATCAAGGAGAAATAATTTAATTAGTGTATTAAAAATTGATTATTGTGTTAGTTACTAATTTATTGTGTGCCAATGTAAGAGGAGAAGTACTTTAGGGAAAATAGGTATCGCGGCTTGTTTTAACACTCAAGCATAGGTGTGATGTCTATTTTATCCATGTTGCCGAGGTCTCATAATGCGCCTTTCTTTCACTACCTAGGCTATACGAAAACATCTATGTAAAGCGCATTGCCACTGATTTTACTCAGGAATTTGCTGTAAGCAATCAAAATCGTAAAGGTTACACATTTGATTTAATATTGTTTGTTTAAAAACGAATATACTATAAGTCTAAAATAGGTATCCGTCCTGTGAAACATCCATAAACTGTTACGTTTACATATTCATGTTAAAACTTATTGGTTATGCCTCTGAAATATAAATTATAATAATAATAATAATGATCTATTCCAGCATTTTTTTACAATAAAAGAACCAAAACTCTCTTTATGGAATAAGAAATGGCCACGTTTACAAGTAATTTGGCCAGATTGCAAAAAAAAACCACAACAAAGCTAGAGTCCAGATTTGCAATTGAATGACACGGAGCCGCGCACTGTGACGTCTGTTCTTTGTATCACACTACAAACATATTAAATTATCACAGCCACAATTACACTATTATATTTAACAAAGCAATACAATTAATAAAAAAAATATCAAAACAAATAAAAAAAGAGATAGATAATAACAAATAGATTAGGCATCTCTATCTTCTTTAAATGAAAAAAATATGATAAGGTGTTGTAAAAATAAATTTTCTGGATACAATATTCTATCATGACAGCTCATGATAAACATTAATCTACGAAGTGGGTTTCTTTTTGTAGTTAAAATCACACACTATAACAACACGTTTTACATTTAATGGAAACTTTCGTATGGATATAAATTTTGTTTCGATAATTTATTTAAGCTTTATCTTGATATTTGATGAAAAGTATTGAGTAATGGGCTTTATCCTCTTCATGCTATGACCCAAAAAGTATCTTGCAATTTTAAAAGGCCTAAAGATTCTCAGTTTAATTATAGTAGTAAAATATGTTTAGACATTAAAACAAGAAAGAAAACAAATGTCTAATTTTGCGATAACAGTCTATTGTTTACTTCAGTACACAAAGAAAAAAAAATATAAACCCCTAGCAAGTTCACAAAAATATTTAATTGGTGTGTACTGTAAAAATTATGGATATTGAGGCATACAAGTACGGTATAAATCTGGAATCATGGCTAGAATTATTAACAACCACTTTTATAGTGTTGAACTGTTTACACTTATACACAATCAGTCCCCTGTTACACTCATAATCCTCACCGATACTGATGAACGGCTCCAATGCTCTACAATAAGGACGGATCAGCTACAGCTATCCCAACTGTGTATTACGTAAATACTGGATCAATTTATTTTTGTCATCAGTTCTGGTTAGATGAGTACAGCATACGATTAATATATACGGGTAAGATTATAATTTAGATTTATCCCGTATCATGCAACCATTATATAGCATTCCTTTGAACTATTTAATTTTTCCTTCAAGTGATAGGCTTTTAAGTTCAGCCTATATTTGTCATAATCTCCGGCGTAACCATTTTGCATTGCGGTTTATAAGCTCTGACATAACTGAATCACAGTGTCAAGGAATTTTGGTAATGGTTGAAACGTTAAACATTGTTAAATTATAAAAACTGTTGTACACTTACACCAGCATAAGCTATCATATATGAATACAATATTTTTACCTCTTTTGGTAAAATATTCATGCCATCCAATATTAGAATATAAAACTATAACAGCAAAAAAACAAGTAACTCACCAATAAAGATCGTTACTTGTTTTAACTATATAGAAACAGGGATTTAAACAAAGTATCATTCTTTACCGTCAATATTTAATCCGACTATTGATTAAGTTCTTAAAGTTTCTTTCCTTTTCTTATACTAGTTGTCTCAAATTATACGTGGAGTTCAAACAAATTGTTCATCATTATTTTTCATAGGTGATATAAATTTAAGAAAATATGCAATACATTTAGGATACGGTTAATTTTTTGTAAGTTTATTAGAACAGTTTATTTATAAATATGTGATGAGCCGAATTCTTACTGCATCCACTTTGTAGCCTTGACAATACACATAAATCACTTAAGAAGGAATAAAAACATTATTAAAGGACGGGATTTCTTAAATATTTGCAAGAAGAAAGCCGATAGTTACGAGTTCTCTTTCATATAATAGGATTACAAGCTATACAATTCTATACTGAAGAAAACTCCAAGAAATCTTATTTTGTTTATTTATTTGTTATACAATTGTAAGTTTTACAACCAGTCTTATTTTTGGTGTAAATTTTTATACAACCTTCCTTGTTGTGTTCAAGTTCTTTATTGTTTCTAGTATAAGCCATGGTTGATAATAAATATGAGTGCCATTGATACTATGTTTTATTATTATTACTGTACTATTTTTTTATCTTTTACAGATTTCTCTTTCTATAATAAACAAACATATTTGGGACGGTTTCTTTTTAATATATTACACCAGAAGTTTTATGTAAAACTCCTCGATTTTAAGTCTATTTTAAAATCCATTTAATACATTTTTTATGGCCTATTTGATAATTATTCTCCTGAATACTTGGTTAGGGGAACAACAGACTTCCAACGCACTACATAGATAGATAGTTGAGGTTCCAAGGAATATTTTGTAAAGATTTACATTGATTTTCATCTGGAAAATACAAGAAAACTAGTTTAGTTTTTCTCAGAAGTCAATCCTTATTGGCTTTTTATTTCATTTTTATTGCAAAGTAATGGAATTTTGAAGAAACTCGTTTTGAAAACTTATAAATACTAATACAATCTCTAACAAGTTTTCTTGTAAATTTTATACTTTCAAAGTACTTAATTGATGAAGTACATACAAGTTTGAGACTTTTGCGTAGATGACAAATATAAATATCGAAAACACGAACACAGCGTTTTTATAAATTGTTAAAATTAGACAACTCACATGGTTTTACGTCTACAATTAAGATCGTGAATCTATATAAGGTTTAACATTCTTCAAAATGGGCATAGAATTAAGATTTTGCAAATAGAGCTGACTATTGATAAAAACTCATTGCAAAACTTTACTTTCCAATCGTTTTATCGTGCATACTTAACTCAATATTGGACCCTGCTTACTGCGTCACAGTTTGTTTAGTTAAAAATCTTTGGCTGTAAAAAAATCAATTTAACACTTTAATATAGTTAGGAGGTATTAAATATACAGTACAATAAGAAAACACACGTTGGAATTTCAAAGGTCCACCCACCATGTTATACTTGACACTCATTCATGGAAGTCACCATATTATATATTATAATGTTATAAGTAACAAATACACGAATACAAGGTACTAGTTATAGATACAAACCTGTGTTAACTGTTTAATTATTGTTTAGATAACATATCCTGCAGATTTAAACCATGTCTTGTAATGATCAAGGGAAAGTTAAAAATAGTCTGTGCAGTTGTTTAATAGGGCCACAAACAGATGTAAAGTTGCGAAATTTGGTACTAAAACCGATTTATAATTTAAGCTCGCTATCAATTTCATAATATTTATTCTAGCTTATGGAAAAATTTTGTCTAATAAAATCTACAGTTATTTCCTTTATACATAAAATATTTATTGATTATGCTTTTTCAAATTAAATTATCACGCTTGGTCAAGAAAGAATGTTTAAACATATTATAATAATCATTCATGGACATTTCTATGCTTTTATAAATTACACCACGATAAATTTTATGAATAAGTCTGCAAATTCTGGACGATGACAACTCCTGGCTAAACTCACAACTTTATATATCGTTGTGGCCTTAGTAAATAAATGCACAGACTCTTGTTAACTTTCTCTTCGTTTGAAACTTTTACTGAAAATCAAAAGCAAGTTGTTTCTCTTTTCAACATCACATTTGTAAGTAGAATTTTGCTTTTATCGCAATGGATAGTATCGGAAAATCAATACTGAAATCGTGACTGTCCATTCGTATTTGCGATAACGCTCAATAGTAAGATCATACAGATTTCAAACCTGGTATATATATTCCTTGGTCTATGTCTATTGATTTTGGGGTCAAAAGTTAAAATAGCTGTAGTCTATAGGTTTTTGTCTTGTGCATATGAAAATGTCATTTAATATTTGAAACAATTAAAACTTGCAGTAACCAGTAGGCAAAACACCAAAAATCACCTATTTCACGTCTAAAAATCATGGAATAGGGTACTAAACATTACTTATTTTGTTGCTAATAATTTAACTAACTATGCTAGAACTATTATATAAAACATTGAAATTCCGCATTTACCCAGAGTAATAATAAACAAAATATGCCCGACAAAGTATTTATGTAAATATTATTTGAACACACCATGCCACGTTACGCGCAACAGATTTCCTTGAGGTTCAATGGAGAATTTTAAGTCTATATCTCATTTCATTATTGAGAGATAAAACGAAAAGCAAAGAAAAGAAAGATAATTTTAATCTCTAGGAAACAATAGAGAAATTGTGTCATTCTACTGAGTGATAGGCTTAGACGACGCTAAGCATTCCATGTTGGGCAAAATATACGCACCTTCTTAGAACTCATTCTTGTCTAGGTAAAATTTAATTTTAAAATATGGTGGAAAATAAGCTATTTACTTCAGATGAGCTGGAGTAGAAGCAAAATGTTTTGATAGCAGTCAATATGTTAATACAACATGTATATTATGAAAAATATTTTGGCAAAGCAATATATTAATTGGCTACGTAGAAATAAAGTTTCATACCAAATTAAAATTCTACAAATGATTGACATATTACATGATAAATTCAAATGTGTTTTTCAATAAATTAGCTTTTTCCGCATTGTTAGAATAATAAGATTTCCATTGAGGTAGGAAGGGTACTACAACAAAACTAAAATCAGAATTATTTACATTGATATTCCACTCTAATATTTTTTATAGAAATTTAGTATTAAAAAAAATAATTTATTGCACTATTTTATCGTTAAAAACCCATAAAAGCAATGTATAAATATCCGGTCAGCCTAATTCCATAAAGTGACATCAACAATAATCTAACTCAGTGTTGCTGATGTAGAAATATAAGCTTCGTGTAAAATATCAAGTCTACAGGGCAGGTAATTTTAGAGCCATTGTACGGATAGTCAGGTAAACAGACACAAGCCCACTTTTTAAAAGTGGTAGTCTTCGCTGTTATTCAGCTAATTACACTGTGATTCAAATCGTAATAGCTAATAATTTATCTTATGACATAAAACTTCTTTAGACATAAATCAATACCCGGAAATTTTTACAAAGACGTTTTACATGCTATGCATAGATTTATATATATCTATAAATATTCATGAGTGCAAATACTATTTTCTGTTTTTTATTATTCTGAGAAACTATGGTGATGCAGATTTAACATAGCGCACCCTTAGTGTGACAGGACAATCAAAGAGGAGCTATAAGCAATTTCGTCCTGGTCATGTAATAATGTACATACTAATTATGATGATTCCTTATAGTGACGACTAGTTACCAACAGAATTGAGAACTGTAAAAAAAATAATTACTTTACATTACTTTAAATAGAAAGAAAACAATAAGGAATAAAAACAACTGTTTATTATCAAGAGTACAGTTCAGCATCTGAAGATAACAAGAGAAGAAAATTAAATTGCGCTCTGTGGCTGGTGGAATTTAATCCACAACGGAACTTGTTTGCTAACTAGGAAAAAAATTGTTTATTGGAATTGTGCCAGTTATTTTAATCAGATGTTTCCCGTCATACTAAATGATTTACAAGATGTAACCAATTGATTTAATGTTTTTTTAACTTTTATGGCTGATCAAAATCAAAGATTATCACTCTAGGAGCTGGTAAAATTAAATTTATGTATGTCTGTCTATCCGGACTAGAAAAAGAACTGACCTATGGAATACTTGGAATTCTATACGAAGCAGTATTTCTATATAGGTAGCAATTAGTAGATTATGGTTAATGTCGATCAATGGTATTTGGCTTAGCGTTAACGAATTTTTAAAATTGGTTTTATCCAACTACAGTCGTTAGATATTTAACATAGTCTCTATAAACTCTTCTTCATATTATTCAATACAAAAGTAATAGAGTAGAAAGTAAATTTTAAATGTCAAGAGTTTTGCCTTTACCGTGATCTTTGTCAATAAAGATTTCAAGTATAAAATGAGTTATGTAATAGACATGTTGCATGCAATCTTAGCAAAGTCTTTGAAGCGATGCGTGTTGTGGCGTACTCTTATATTCATATCCTGAGAAGTCCTATAAAACTGTTTCTTCAATAATATTTAAATAATGTTTTCTTTTTTTTTGAATACTTGGTGATACAAATTACATTTGAAAGTACACTTGTATTCTATACAGAAATGAAATTGAGTAATAATTATACAGTCTTTAAATATGGTAGAATCATAGTTTAAAAAACTGTATTATTTAAATATTTTAGTTTTAAAGTCACTTCTCTAAAACTACAAAGGAATATTTCAAGTTAGGTTTTGCTCGGAAAAATTTGTTACCTGCAAGGTTTTATGTCGGTCAGGACAACTTAAATATCAGTTAAAAAAATAACTATGACAATCAGACGGGTGTGACAACATTAAATCTGCTTGATAAATGTAAATTAATAGTTTAAGTCACATTTATATTTAATAATAAATTAAAATACTCTAAGTAATGTGCCAAATTTTAATTTGGCATTATCCAAGTTTTAATAATTCTTTTTAGGTATATAAATTATAACCTCTCCTATCTAAATAAACCCTAATTTTACTGCATAATGTTTTGGTTTTACCTAATAATAAAAATGACAATGATAGGAGTAACCATGTTTCCAATCACTTCTAAATAAAAGTTCTAATACTCCAGGAATTTAATCCTTTGAATAATCTTAAAATATGTAATAAAATTCTTGCATGATAATGCTTATTTTATTTACTAATCATGCTCAATTTGCCTAATTTATTACAATAAAGGACGCCGTTAAAAAACTATTGATAAAAGCCATGTATATTTTAAAAATAAAAAGTGAAACGCTGACGTAAATGCAAAAAATGAAATTGTGCTACATTTAAATGCTTAAACGTTCATTTTCAGTTTCAGCAGAATTTGGAATACAGAAATAGTGATTTCATTGCACTATATTGCAGTTGGAACTTAATGTAAAATTTCAAAAAAAATTCAATAGATTATTCAATTATATACAATAAAACCTCTCATAACTATATTCCAGAATTTATAAAATTATATTGTTTCACAGAAAAAAGTGAACTATTTATGAGCTAGAATTAATTTGTTGATAAAACTGACTAATAACCAAAACAATCAAGTTTACGGGGAAGAAAATACTAATTGTTGTACATTATTATTTGTAGAATGTTTTATAAGGTTCTGGAATCATTATAACTCTTAATTATGACTGTCTGGGTGTTTATAAGTCTTTGAAAGTGGGTCATGTTTTACATTAATAATGATCTAAGTTTTTCAATTCAACAGGTAATAATTATCGGAGAACTACTATGGAAAGTAAATGATTGGAGTAAAACTTTTCTTACGTTTTTATTTTGAAGGTACGGTTTCTTCTGACATGTACATAATTTTTATACACGTGTTCATATTTGAATTCGTTTTCACACAAGTTTTTATAATAAATTTAAAATTTTAATGTTAAAAACAAGTCACACCAGTAAGATCAATGTAAAAATTGGTTCGCCAAACATTGGGCAGATGTTTTAGCTTCACGCAAAATTCAAAGTCTATAAGTCAGTTTGTTTTCGAGACATCATGCGGACAGTTAGACAGAGAGACAGAAATAAAATATTTTCAGCCTTTCAAATTGATAGGTTTTACTAAATCTCAGAAAATGATTATCGGTGCAATAAATTATTATATTTCAAATTAAATATTGTAATTCCTTATTTTTGTTTTTGTAAATTATTAATTTATGAACACATTAATAGAGGATAAAGGTAAGTTATGACTTCGAATCAGGTGATTGGGAGTCCTTAACATAGAAACCAGACACTCTCTGGGACATCTGACAAAAAATTGCAACAGGAGCGTAACCCATAATTAAAAGGAAACTCAATATTAAAGATAAAAATAAAACTCTCCTACAGTCTTATATTGCTAGTCAATATTTTATGTACTATATAATACTAATCTGCAAATTAAAATCAGTTCTTAAAGAGAAAATTGTATTCCTAATCCAACCCTTGCGGAGTCCTAACATTCATAACAAATAATTATTATTATATTTGGTTTAAAGTACTTAAAATTGTTAATAACTGTAACAAAAGGGTAGTAATGTTGCCTTTAACATCCGCATTAAATATTTAAACGTACTGCCTACCTCATATTAGCTAAGAACCTACAGTTAAAGTATATATAATATAACTTTTTTATTTTCATAAACTTTTTTACTTAAAAGAGTTTGTATACAATTTTGAAATATGAAATGATTTTACTATAAAGCCACTTCACTTTCAAGGCTATAACAATTTTAACACATTTAAAATGGTAACTAAATTAAGTAAAAATATGGTTGGGGTGTCATATACAAATTTTTAGTTATATCAGTTTATTGTGTAAAACATGTTATTTCAATTATTAACATGTGTCAGGGTAACAGGATTTCGGACATTTGCCATCGTTATAGTTACAGAACGGATAACACTACGTTTCTAGTATTTTCATCTATCCTCTTTATTTGGTAGGAGAGGTATTAGTATGTACAAAAGTAGATAACAGAAGGAACAAAAGAAGGGACAGAAAAGGGTTAAAAATCTATTTGTATGCAGAGTATTTCGTATGCACTAATACCTCCCCCCACCTCAGGAAGAGGATTGATTTCAATCCTCGAAACGTTGTTTTATATTTTTTGTAACCTATGGCCAATGTCTGAAATCATGTTATCCTCTCAAACCTTCCATCTTACATAACAACGTATTAACAAGTGTTTGCAGCAATGTTATTCTTACGGTACTTTTTGCAAATTTAGACGCTATTGAGGCAAAGACCTCAGTTTGTAGAAAACATTGCTTCCCCATTATGTCTATAAGAAACAAGATTAATCTATACACAAAATGTATGTCTCTAAATTGTATTATTATTGCTCGGTGTTGATGAATCAGTCAGTTAGTAATATTCAGGTAATTTGTTATATATTTAGTTTTCTGGTGCGTAATATAGGACCATATTAACTTTAATATTGAAATAAGAAGGCCTTAATTATTAAAAATTATATACTACATAATTAGTATAATATTATTATGTATTGACCTAAAAAGAAATTCCACACCTTTATCTATCATTTTTAATTAATTTAGTGATTACATTTTTTAACTGGACAATATATCTTTGAATAAAAAAAGCTGGTGATCATAAAATAACATAAATATATCTTTCTATATTATATTTCCAAACTATTTACATAATGTCAAAAGATTACAAGAACAATATAGACAGACTGCGTTGAGGAAAGAAGCTTAATTTAGATTGAAAGTCGCCCAAAGTTACACTCGACAGGCATCTCCGCTCGACTAATGTTTAAACAACGATTGTTGAGTGTCGATGTTAAACTTATTTAACAATTTAAATAAAAAATTGATTAATTTAAAAGTTAATTTAAGTAGATAAGTATTGATAAAGATTTATCGAATGAAATATTCATAAAAAAAATAATTTAAATTAATTTACACATGTATTATTTGAGATTCATGGCTCCTTACACACGTGCATGCATATGTGTTTATAGTATGCATTTGTTATATTTAAAATATTTCAACTTATATTGCATATGATGTTACTTTGTACGTTGAAGTGTACTTATATTATATGGGTTCTAAGTATACCACACCACATGTCATACTAGGTTTCGGCAAAGGTTGCATGTGCTTCTAGAAATGATCTCTTCGAGCAAAATATATATTCTTTCACAACATACCTGTACACTTTGTACATAGATTTTTGATAACTACATTCGGTTTTATATAAATGTTTATAAATAATAATATTCTAGACACCAAGTAACCATAAAATATTTTGTAGTAATAGTTAGGCTTTATGTTTTCATGTCAAATGATTGAAACTTTTATGGGTCTAATGTGTTGCTTATAAATTTATTTTTTATACTATTATACCATGCCATAATTTTTACCCATAACACCAATATAAAAATGTTTGTTTAATGCTGAAACTATTTCCATGGCGTGATAATGCCACCGTCAAACTCAGTGTTCCTCATATTAACATAAAGCTCCTTGCGAAATTGGTAGCCTATAGGCCAGTTCGTTATCAAGATATCGTTCAGATAGTGTGACAGGTAGTCAGACAAAATATGAAGTTTTCCCAACCAACTTCGCTAAAGTTCAGCCAGAAATTTTCTTGAAAATTAACTATTTCTTAAAATAAATTTTTGCATTTACATATGTTACATTTGTATCGTTATTTAAATGTTATCGTTTATGGACCTTTCCAAACTATTCAATTGTTATTGTGAACGTCAGGCTTTAAAATTTTCCTTCGAGATTCAGTTTAAATATTTATATACCTACCTTGGAAATGATATTCCTTGCACAGGTAACTATAATATATATTTTATTTTACGTATAAAATGTGTTATCCAGTGTTTCATAATTTAATTTACCTAATAATATTTAAATTCTAAAAATACCGATGTAGTTATAGACCTCAATGTACTTTTAAAAACTCTGCGTTTATTCCTACGTCTGATATAGTATAATTATATGGACTTCTGCAAAAATTATAATTCAAATTTGCTTGATTATGACTGTTTCCAATACTTTGCTGAAATAATATAGGCTTTTATAAATATTCTAGCAGGGTTCGAATATGTTTAAAATTGGTCTTTTAACACTTGAAATTAGTAGGTTTGACATACTAAATTATAAAATATTACTCCTTTATCTTTTGAAGGAAAAACATAAGTTTTTTTTATGCCTGTATTAACCAAAATATAACAAACTGATAATATTTACAGTGATATGAGATGTAAAAAGTCAACATTACAATTAAGATAGGAAGGCTCAAATTTATTTTAGAAAATATTATAAATATCTATGTTGGTTTTTTAAAATACCATAATAAATTATTCCCTCCCTGTTTTGTTTTAAAGATACAGGAAAGTTGCAGAGCCAAGGAGACAAGTAAGAGAAAGCCACAGATGTTTGCAACACGTGTCACTGATATTTTGTTCCAGATGAAGATATACAATGAATGTCACGGCACAGAGAGGATGAGAGCGTGAGGAGACATAAGGCGTTATTTCCCTAAAACCTTAAAAGGCTTATAAATATGTGAGCCTCTCTTTTGATGAAATCTCCTTAATCTTATACGTTATACTTAAAAAAAAACACATTTGCTTAAAAATGTTCATTAATTCAGTATTGTTTGTTTCTTAATCAACATGAATAATTATCATCCTTAAATATATTCTTGCGATCTGATACTGGTATCTAAATATTGAAGAAGTTCATCTTTTTTATGAAAGATTAGTAAAGCATCCACATAGTATAATAGATTACATAGGATTGCCGTTATGACCAAATGTTCTAAGAGACTTTCCCATTTTCTGCTATCACGATCTTCCCGGATAAAAATATCATAATCTGAAAATGTATATATCCATGTACAACTGTAAGTATGGACTTATGTACGTATAACACGAGCTTTTAAACACGATAACTGCCATTATTTTCAAAAAATTCTGACGAAAGTACCCTAAAGTAAATACTTGAATATAACTTGTGTTGGTCCGTGAGCCAGCCTCTAAGAAACTTGATTATTGCGTTCATTCATATTTAAGAAAACAATTTAACTCAACTAATTTTTAACTCTTATTTCGAATTCTCGTAAGATTTAAAGATGGTGGCTATTGGAATTTTCGAAATAATAGTTTTGATATCAGTTACTATACATTACAGCGCCAAAATATTTTACAATTCTTACGTCATTTACAATAACGATTGTCCTTGTGTGATTTTTTTATACCTTAAGATTTTATAGGCATAGGTCATATAAAGCTTTAGGTAATATTAAACATTGAAGGAATAATTTTGAACACGATAAATATCACCGTTCATAATATATTGAAATAGAAACATCGTACAAACGTAATATTTATATACCTTTTAGGATGATTTTGTTATCCAGTATAAAATATAAATTATATAGCAATGGTGGCCATTGCCACTGACGTATAACGTTTATCTTGACTAATTCCCAACGTAAACCCAAAACGATAAATCCTTAAAACATGTTGCAACATGTTATATAATAATAAATTACTTTTATTCTTTTTCTATATGACTTAAGGGTTATAAGATGGCGGCCATTCAAATTTTGGAAAATGAATAGTTGTATGTAAATACTTATGAATTATACCACATAATAAAAAGTGCTCGAAAACTCTCAGGCCATTTACAATACTGTTTGAATTATTTTATATCTCTTATGTTTCCAGATAGAAGACGTTCAAAGTTTTAAATAGTGTACAGAGTTATGGGGATAATTTTGAACATGATAATTACCATAGTTCTTAATATATTTAGACTAAAAAATTGGTACAGATGCAGTATTTAGATACATTGAATTGGTGAAATTGGTACTTCTAGTATACCTGTATATTTTAAACTATGAAACAATCATCTGCAAATAGTCTCTTTATTATTTATAAGTGAATGCGATTTAACCCGTCATATAGAAATACGTTTGCAAGAGTTTTGATTAATTTTCACTAAATCAAGTCCACATTTCAATAACCATGTAACGGTTGTAAAAATTTCCGTCCTATAAGTTTCAACATAATTGAGGTTCGACATGTTTGAAAGTATTAGCATTATATATTTATACAATCACCGTGAGCTATTGCTTCATAAGAGTTTTGTAAATTAGATATCAAAACTAATAATTATTCATCTTCATTTTCACATTTACAACTGACAGCCGTGTATGACTTTCTTCGGACTGAACCAGATGGGGTATTTATTTCTAATTCATGTTACATAAAATTATATCCATAAAATTAGATATTTATGATGTAATCCTCCTTAGCCGTTAAATTTATATTTTATGAATAAATAGTAATGGGAGTTATTAATAAAATAAACGGTAATTACTTTGTAATTGTAGATATTATTTGTAGGCTATGTAGAATCCAAAGTAACGTAGTTTTTGTAAAATATCTAAAAAAAAATTAAATTATTGAAAAAAAGTTAGCCAAATTGTAAGCGATTTAACTGTAAAAAAACGTCAATGTAATGACAAATTATATATTTTTTATCAATTACGGATATATAATATTAGATTAATTTGGTGAAATACACTAACCTGCGTTGTCATTTATTGATTTTTAGATTGTATTTCGATCGTTGTAATTGACTGAGGTGTATTTTAAAATACACTTTTATGGAGAATGTGGCCTTCGTAATTACGTTTGTGGTATCCTTGGTACATGTATTATCCAGATATCTGTAGCGCTAATGTATAACTGGCCTATAGGTTTGAAATTTTTTAAAAGCTTCTAAACTTTAAATTTAAAAAAATAAAATAAAACCTGTGAAATAACCAAGTATCAACGATTTTAGGAAACCAGATTATTAATTGTATTTTACAACGTATCCACTTTTTCAGTTGGTATATAATTTTCAGGAGACCATACAGTTTAAATTCAGAGTAACCATACAAAGATTATGTAGAATATCCTTTATTATCTTACTGGAAGTCAGTAGTACTGTTGCTGAGTTTCACTATCAGTAGTACTGTTTGCTGAGTTTCACTATCATAACTAGGACTCACGATATTTAAGGTGTGGTAAAAAAAAAACTATACAAATTTAGCAGTGGCAAATAATTGCACTGATGATCGTTTAAAGATCGTAAGAGCTTTGAGGTACTTATGGAGGCCGAGTAAAATGTTTCATTTATCCATACGTGTGACATTAAAACTAAGTTATCAGTAAAAGAAATTTTCTTTTGTCCATCTACTCATTGAGTAATTGATGTGGCGTAAAACGAAATAAACAATTAATACTTTGTTTAGCGAGCTCAGTAGTGTAACTATAATTAAAAACATTAAAGGATTTGAATACATACTGAACAGTTAGCAATATACAGCTTATATAAAATGAGAGATAAATAATAATAATTTATATTCCTTATACAAAAAATATGTAAAACAAATAAAAATATTTCAAATTTGCTATATAAAAAACTAAACACATATATTGCATATTGTACACACATTAAAAACAACAAAATTATCTGAAAATAAAAAAATGAACAAAAAAGAAAATTTAAATGTGTTTGCTAAAAGAAATTAAGTTAAAATAATCTTGGTGCCCAGATTAATATTGACTGTTGTTTAAAGAATGCTCTTTACATCAACGATAACATGTTTAAAGATTAAAATGTATTAACAACCTTTGTTATTGGAATGTTACATGTGGAAATACTTAATGAGGTTTGTACTTTACAAACTCACACGTGTATTCTTAACTTAATATATAGAATTTTCCTTGACTTGAAATCGGTTTGGAAACACTTTTAAATAAATCTCATGTAGGTCAGAAGCACTCAAGTTAGCTGATTTCCGCCCAAGCAAGTGTGGTGTGACTCAGAACGATAACTTCCGCTTGCATGCCACATCCGGTGTTCAACCCCTCTTGTTGAGACCTAGTTTCCTGTAAATAACGGTGATCCCTTTAAAGGTAGACACACATATTGAAATAAATACGTATAAGTACCTTGAAACGTATTTAATATTTAGTAACTAAATTCAGAATGTAATTCTTACACTAATACTATACTCTACAAAACATATCCTAACGAAAGAAGCATTTTTCTGTAAATGTATCTAATAATTAATCCTAACGAGGGTTTATATTTATTCAAGCTAAACTAAACATAACCACCATGTACTCATTATAAATACCCAATATTGTAGTTCTTTACCTTAACTTTTTTTTTATTTAGAGTTTTAAATTCTTAAAGTGAAGAAATATTCTAAAACATAGTTTTAGTTAGAACGGTATAACGACTTGGATTGTAGGCAATAATAATCCAGAATATTAATATTTAAATTATCAATGAGACATCCGAAAGATATAAAATATTATTTATAAGTAAGCTTCGAGTGAATATGCAGTGCAATTTATTAATAAATTTGTTAACTATTAGATATTATCTGGTATGTCTAAAATAAAAATCATAGTTCTAAATATAAAATAATGGATTTATTTTAAAATGGCAAATTAATAAGTTCAACGTTTCAGAATTTTCATCACTCTATTTTCCATAAAGAATTGACAAACTGTATACAGGGTGATTCAAAACTAAACGGCAATCTCTCGGGAGCTTATTCTATAGCTAAAAACAAGTAAAAAAGTTCATATAACCATATGCCCGGAAACGCTTCGTTAGCGAGTTACGCCTAGCGAAAGATTTCGCCCGGATTTCAGAACCCTTGGTGAAGTGAGGCCGTATAAAAATGGTTAAAGGTAGTTACAAAGATACAAATACGATTGTTTTTTATGTTTTTTATATCTGGCAAATTTATTAAAATTCGTCCCAGAGCTGTAAATGCAATACTTTCAGAGATATCTTACGTAAAACACAAGAATTGGTGCAAAGAAATAACACATTTTTGTGTTTAACGTAAGATTACTTCCATAAATGTTAAATAAAGGTCATTTTTTTCTTAAACAGATTTGTAGAAAATTTAATTCTGAAAAGATGCATGTGATATAATAAATATATGATAAAAAATAAAACAGACGCACAAAAATGCATATTCTTATCTGCATAAAATATTAAACTAATGTTTAGGTTGTGAGTAACAGCTGATCATTTATTCTAGACTGAACATTAACATAAAATGTATTTACCTTTATAAAACTGTAATAATCACCTATAATAGTTGCTCAAAGTGTCCTCCGTTGTTAGCAATGCACGTTTTCGCACGACGAATCCACTCTTTTCTAGCGCGTTTCATAACGTTTGTAGCATTCTTGATAGTTTCTGCCGCCTCTGTAATGCGATTACGTTACAACTCCTCTATGGTGTTAATCCGTTTGAATAAACAATTGACTTCATCCAACCCCATAAGAAAAAGTCTGCTGGCGTGAGGTCAGGAGAACGTGGTGGCCATTTTACTGGTCCATTTCGACCAATCCATTGTCTACCGTATGTATCATTTAAATAGTTTTTTCACATCTTTAGAAAAATGTGGAGGTGCTCCGTCGTGCATAAACCATGCATTTATTCTGTTTTGAACAGGAATATCTTCCAAGAGGGTAGGCAGGTTTGTTCTTAAAAAATTTAAGTACGCTACTCCATTAAGTCGATTAGGGAGGAAAAATGGACCAATCAAAATTATCACCCAGAACACCAAGCCATACATTGACTGAAAATGTATGTTGAAAATGCCTCGTCGCAGTTTCATGTGGGTTGTCGTACGCCCAAGTATGGGTATTACGAAAATTTACAATTCCATTTCTAGTAAAAACAGGATTCATCAGTAACGAGAATACGCCGAAGTAAATACTGATGTCGTAAACAATTTCTTCTTAACCAGCGGCAGAACATTTTCCGTTTATTAAGATCTTGCGGTAATAAGTCTTGAACACGTGTTATATGGAATGGGTACAACTGTGCTTCATGAAGTGTCCGCCATACGCTTGACTGGCAAATATTTAACTGACGTGATAATCGTCTGGTGCTTGTGGTTGGTGATAATTCTACAGCATTTTATTATTGCTTGTTCATTATTATAGTTCCTTGCGCTACGTTGACGACCAGTATCTATTCGCTTCGGTTTTAAAGCTACCAGTTTCTCTAAGTCGTCTCTCCACAGCTTCAAATGTTTTGCGATCAGGTGTTCTTCGATGTGGAAAAGTATCACGATATTCCTGAACTGCAGCTAAACCATTCTTGTTAACTTTGCCGTAAATCAGTATCATGTCCGTATACTCTTCAAACGAATACATACCATTTACATTATCTCCCATTATTTACTAAGATAATTACATACACTTTTATAAAAATATTTAATAAAATATTTTAAAAATAAATATGTAATAAAATATTTTATACACTTGTATAAAAATATTTCCAAATAATCACAGGATCTCACAAAATACAATCTTCACACGCCACAATACAACAACCTCCATAAAGGTTATTCAAATATTACTTCATGAACTTAATTGTTGATCAGCTGATATTGCCAACCTTTGCAAAAGAAAATATGACGATAAAAAGTGTTGAATAAATGATCAACTGTTACTCACAACCTAAATGTTAGTTAATATTTTATGCAGATAAGAATATGCATTTTTGTGCGTCTGTTTTATTTTTAAATAAAGCTAAATTTCAATAACTATTATTAATTTTTTTCCTAAGTAATTCACATGAATCTTTTCAGAATTAAATTTTCTACAAATCTGTTTTAAGAAAAAAATGACCTTTATTTAACATTTATGGAAGTAATCTTACGTTTAAACACAAAAATGTGTTATTTTCTTTGCACCAATTCTTGTGTTTTACGTAAGATATCTCTGAAAGTATTGCATTTACAGCTCTGGGACGAATTTTAATAAATTTGTCAGATATAAAAACATAAAAAAACAATCGTATTTGTATCTTTGTAACTACCTTTACCATTTTTATACGGCCTGACTTCACCAAGGGTTCTGAAATCCGGGCCAAATCTTTCGCTAGGCGTAACTCGCTAACGAAGCGTTTCCGGGCATATGGTTATATGAACTTTTTTACTTGTTTTTAGCTATAGAATAAGCTCCCGAGAGATTGCCGTTTAGTTTTGAATCACCCTGTAGTAAATTTAAAAGTTCCTTTGGCAAGAAATAACAATATTAATGAAGTATATCCAACTAAAAAATCAGACTTGTCTTCTAATATACAATAATAAAGTTTTCAAATAAAATTCAAATACCACTTGGAAATAACTAAATTAAAAATGTTCACTTCTAAGTACACTCACAATTTAAAAAAATAAACATTTCAACTACTCTTTACACTTAACTTTCAAGTCTTTGCAATTCAGATTACAACTTTCTCAAATAATTATTAAAGTTACATTTATTACCAATTAATAATTCACAATAAAACAGTTCCAGTTAAATATTAATAAATTACTAAATTTCCAACTTTCAATTAAAGTTATTAACAAAGTTCAATTTTAATTCACCTTTCTTGCAAGATTGAACCAACTGTAACTTGTATGATTCTATTATGCTCTATTGTTTATCGAGAACTAATGATGCAGATTGCTCTGTACTTTATGAATTTAATTTTTTTGTATAAAAAGACAACAGAAATTATTTAATATCAGATCTGGTAGAATATTTCAATAAAACGTACAATAAATTTGGTGCTTACCTCAAAATCCCTCGCGGAAAAAAAATTTAGAATCACGGCGCACTGTAATCAACTTAATTCACGAAAATTACCAAAAGAAGGGCGAAAATTATGAGTTGACGCTTATATACTTTCCCCTTCCAACCAATTGTGATGGACATCCGAGGTATTCTCTCATTTGTCCAGCTGTATCAAACTAGGAGAACAATAGCCGTAACATGACAAGTTTTTATCAATTCAAGGCAGTGAACCGCCTTCTTAACAATTTAAAACTACCAGTAGTAACTTGCCAAAGGATTACACATTCGTTTTTATCCTAACTTCTCACAACCTAATTTAAATTTAAATCCCAATATTTCGTTTCCAAAATGTTTTATTTAATTTAAGTATTAATTAAAAAAAAAATAAATAAACCAATGTATCTCTAAAAACGGTACAAACTAGGTAAAAAATAAAATTATTTTCTCATGTCCTAATAATAATTCTTTTAATAGAAACGCAAACCAATAATTGTTATTATTATTATTATTAAGTCTCTATTAAAAAAACGTGTTGGTGTTATTCAATAAAATACAACGAATGTTGTATAGATATACCAGGCGTAGCCGTGAATATGTGATGGTAATTATATAAATGCTAAAATAAATTCTTCTGTTTGTTTTACTTTAAACACACAAACTGTTTAACCGATTGTACTGAAATTTTACATGGACATTAGTAGTGTCACTAGTTTAAATATAAAGCCATTTCTTTTTTAATCTTTTCGGACTACTCGCCACTGGTCTCAAAATTAGTGAAGTATTATTTTTAAAGAACCTGTTAAGTATAATAACTGTTTTGTGTGTAAAGGTTGTTTTATGAAAGCACAACCATATGTTAAATTAATGTTACCACTGTTTTTCAATTTGTTTAAATTTATAGTGTGGAAGCACAGAGTAAACATGATACTAACAACATGATGCATTTAACTCTTTTCTACAACCGCAGTTGAGCACAGCGTACTAAATATCCTAATAAAGAAAATATATATATATATATATATATATATATATATATATATATATATATATATATGTACGTATGTATGCATGTTTTAAATTATTATCAGATTATGATCAAGCCAAAATCATCTATGAAACAAAAAAATGCGAAATGCGTATGCTGAAATAAATTAAAATACCCATAATTTAGAATTTTAACTGATGTTGTAGGTCGTCGCAAAATTATATATACTCGTACAAAGCCAACAAAATTTCGTGCGAAGCCGCGGGTAACAGCTAGTATACATATACTTAATTTTTTTTAATAACGTAATTACATTATTATAAGCATACTTTATCAGTCTTACTAATGGTTAAACAATTCGTACGGAAGTTTCTTACATTATACTTACACTTTAAGAAACAAAATATTTCTTTTCTTGCACACGACTTACGTAGACGTAACACTAGTACATGTTATGAAGCAACCAAAATATACTTTAATGGATGTATTACGGTATCCTGAGTTGAAACAAACCATTAAGTCCGAAAAGAAAATTATTTATTAACAAATGATGTATGTGTTTCGATCTTTAAATTTTCACTCAGGGCCGTTTGCGCTTATTGCAATAGATAGGAGATCACATAATTTCACATCCGAGGTATAAAAGGCCAGTTAGTATAAGTTAAAGAACACCGGGAGTATTATGGTTACTGAGTCTGTCCTTGGTTTAAATAATACTTATTTTTAGTTAAGAATCACAGCCCTTTATGGATACTTCTCTAAAGCGGTTTAAATTTAAAACCTATACAATATAAGTCTATAAATACTTTTACTTTTTGGAATTTTTTGTAGCCTTGGTAATCACGCATATTATAAAATTGATAAAGTTAGAAATCTTTCTCTCTATTTATATGAGTGTATTATCTTCTACGCAAGCAAAATCAACCTCAACAAGCAACATTTGGCAACGAAGGTCATTATACCGCTAAGTTTGCAAATATGTGAATAGTGTTCTACTTAGATCATCGGGTGCTGTACTTGTTTATTGCTCATGTTTCTTCGTGTTGAGGATTAATGATGAATACAATTATATTGCGATGTAGAATATACATTTTTAGTATACGTACTAAGTGTGTTCTACTTATATCATCAGCTGCATTACTTGTTTCTTGCTCATGTTTCTTCGTGTTGAGGATTAATGATGAATACAATTATATTGTGATGTAGAATATACATTTTTAGTATACGTACTAAGTGTGTTCTACTTATATCATCAGCTGCATTACTTGTTTCTTGCTCATGTTTCTTCGTGTTGAGGATTAATGATGAATACAATTATATTGTGATGTAGAATATACATTTTTAGTATACGTACTAAGTGTGTTCTACTTATATCATCAGCTGCATTACTTGTTTCTTGCTCATGTTTCTTCGTGTTGAGGATTAATGATGAATACAATTATATTGTGATGTAGAATATACATTTTTAGTATACGTACTAAGTGTGTTCTACTTATATCATCAGCTGCATTAACTTGTTTCTTGCTCATGTTTCTTCGTGTTGAGGATTAATGATGAATACAATTATATTGCGATGTAGAATATACATTTTAGTATACGTACTAAGTGTGTTCTACTTATATCATCAGCTGCATTACTTGTTTCTTGCTCATGTTTCTTCGTGTTGAGGATTAATGATGAATACAATTATATTGTGATGTAGAATATACATTTTTTGTATACGTACTAAGTGTGTTCTACTTATATCATCAGCTGCATTACTTGTTTCTTGCTCATGTTTCTTCGTGTTGAGGATTAATGATGAATACAATTATATTGTGATGTAGAATATACATTTTTAGTATACGTACTAAGTGTGTTCTACTTATATCATCAGCTGCATTACTTGTTTCTTGCTCATGTTTCTTCGTGTTGAGGATTAATGATGAATACAATTATATTGTGATGTAGAATATACATTTTTAGTATACGTACTAAGTGTGTTCTACTTATATCATCAGCTGCATTACTTGTTTCTTGCTCATGTTTCTTCGTGTTGAGGATTAATGATGAATACAATTATATTGTAATTTAGAATATACATTTTAAGTATACTTACTAAGATAGAATAATGTGAGACTTTTAAATTATATTAGCTTTACTTACTTACTTACTGCCGGGGCGTAACAAATGTCAGTCGATTCTTTGCCTCGTCTATGAGCCTCTTCCACGCCACCCTGTCTTCCGCCAGATCCACAGACCCTCCACACCGGGTCACATCTTCGACCACTTGATCGCACCATCTTATCTTTGGCCTACCCAAAGGGCGCCTTCCTGCCGGTACCGCCTGGTAGACCTCTTTTAAACCTTGTGCCCTCCTGTCTCCGATGTACATGTCCTAGCCAGCTAATTCTTCTTGCCTTCACCAAAGCCACAATATCAGGATCTTGGTATACATTGCGTAATTCTCTATTTTTTTCTTATTCGCCACACCCCTTCATTACATATTGGTCCAAATATTTTTCGGAGAAATTTATTCTCAAAAACAATTCAACCGCCCCTCATTTCTCTCTTCGTTAATGTCCATGTTTCACTTCCATACATTAGGACTGGTTGAATGATTGTTTTTATAAATTCTTATTTTGGAGCATTGTGACAACAATCTTGACGTAAAGAGTTTTGTACACGCCCCAAGACACCTATTGGCATTAGCTAATTTGCTTTGTATCTCTATATCCTCCACGTTTTTGCTGTTTATTGTTACACCCAAATATTTAAAACTTTCTACACAGCCAATCGAGTAGTTGTCAATGCTTAAGTTTGTTCTCACCATTTCCAGCATGTCTTCCAAAATGAATAATTTTAGTTTTTATCTTCATTTAGCTCTAAGCCTACTGTTTGACATTCTTTAATAAAACCTTTTTGATAGTGTGGGAGAGAGGTTCATCCAAACTTTCTGACAAGATCACTACATCATCCGCAAATGCCATTACGTTCAGGTCCACTCCTAATTTAACTCCTCTTTGTAGTCTTTTAACTTTTTGTAATGCCTCTTTCCACAGCCAGGTTTGAAGAGAGTGGGAGAAATCCCATCTCCCTGTCTTACTCCTGTGTTGATAAGGAAGTTTTCCGACATTTCTCCATCTATTCTTATTTTGGCCTTTGAGTCACTTATACACATTTTTGACAGTCTTATCAGTTTTTGCGGGATTCCATGTTTTTCCATCTTCTTGAATATAGCATTCCTATCTATGCTGTCATAAGCTTTCTTGAAGTCTATAAAAATGTCATAGAAAGCCTTTGTTGAACTCATAATATTTGAGATTGCCTGTTTAAGTAGGAAAATTTGATCTATTGTTGACCTGCCTTTCATAAATCCTGATTGCTGTTCATCAATTATTGCTTCAGTATAAGGACTTAATCTTGATAGTAAATATTATTATATCAGCTTTAGAAATAGGAAATTTTAATTGGTTTAGCCACATTAAGTTATAAACTGGAAAATGCCCAATTAGTCACGTTGCAGACAATAATTAAACCAAACAAAGTGAGAACCGACTTTACATGACAGTGCTTCCATCCAAAGTTATCGATCATTAAAACTTTCCTTATTGATTAGGCAAACTTTACATTCAATGGAAATGAATCTCGAATACGAAAGGGGAACATGCTGAGGAAAATTACAAGTGGTGCGATGAAACAGACGATGCTGGTGATTTAACGCAACTGTGTTATCTGCAAGTCAGCAGAAACACAGTATAGCCTTAATTTGAATTACTAGTCACGTGAGGCAATTTAGAATATTATATTTCAGTTAAGAATGATAAAATGTTAAGTTAAGTCAAATTTCAGTAAATACATACATGCATTTGTGCTTATACGTCTTCTGAGCTACATGATATATGTACTTTTTCTAAAATATTTAAATTCTTTAAAAAACGAACAAAGAATTTTCTAGATGTATAATTTCCGATTTAGAGGTAATATTTTCTTTAAATATGTCAATAAGAATGAAATAATAAACCTTAAAATATCCAAAATAAGATATTGTATACTTACTTGTTATCCAGGATCTACTCGTATAAACACACACACACACACACACACACACACACACACACACACACACACACACACACACACACACACACACACACAAACACATATATATATATATATTTATATTATATATAATCAATCTTACCATCACTCTCTTAGTATCATATTCACATCTCTCTAATGTTATCAGACAAAGGTTTTATCTACCTAATGATAAAAGGGTCAGTTGAGTTATGAAATAGGCTAATATGATAAGAGATAATATTTTAATATCGACCAATACATAGACTAAATGATCTCCTGTAGAAAAAAAAATTCCTTCGTGGCCGTTAGAGTGTAAAGCGTTGGAGTGGGCGTGGATGGATAGAATTTTGCAAACATTCTACATACAGTTGAGGCAATTAAACGTTTGGAGAATATTCTAATATTCTTTTAATCTCCATCAAAAGAAGAATATGTCGACCAATACACTAATGAAACAGAATATCGAACAAAAAGCCTTTTCAAGAAGTCCAACTAAGTTACTTCCTGACATGTGTTACTGCCACGATAAAATAACTCATTATGAAATTACAGTTTTGTTCATTCAGTGATTTTGTAGATACAAATTTTCGACCTTAGATCTAAAATATTTCAACGGTAATGTAGATTATTTCAAAAAATTGTATTAAAAACATTTATAAATAAGTTAATAAACAATTTCCATTACAGCTTTAATGTTTTAAAGGGGTAATAATCAGTAACAAAAAAGTTTAATATTAAAGGTAACAATGTACTTCGCCTTTTTAGTTCATTGACTCTTTACGGGCGCGTTTTCCGACAAGCATTGTGGAGGTGAAATATTATACTTTCCCTTCAAGAGAATGTCATCCCTTCAGGCCCTTAAGAGCTCTCGACAGTAGAGTTTCATCACATTATCAAACTTACAAAGTGTCACCTGATCGTTATGGTCCTTGTACGTCCTTAAGCAGTTTAATTTTGTGTAAACTAGACCTTAGTTTAACACTTACTTTAACAATTATTATTCGATTATAGCACAAAATACAAGATATAATATATGGGTTACTTATTTATACTATTGATGTGAATGAGAAATGTTTTTGTGGGAAATAAAAACAGAGTTATAATAATAGTAGTTGAATATTTAGCCATTGTTTAGGGGGTTAACGCAAATCTAATAAAACATAGTAATAGTCATACGTCTTCAAATAAAAAGTAAATAGGTCTTAGAAACCTAATTATCGTACAACACAAAGCAAAATTAAATAATAATGTAATTCACTCAACAAGCCTTAGAAAGCTGTATTAAAATATTTAAATAATATTTAGATAAGCATCCACTGTCTTTACAATTTATTTTAATAACATAATTATTTACTAAATTGGTTTTAACAACCGTTAATAAACTGTTTCATAAAGAATATAAAAAAATGCTACGACCTTTTTGTATAAATATTTTAAAAACAATAGTAGCTGTTATATAGTTTATTTAATGTAACTCGTAGTATATTAAATGTGATATGTAATATCTATATACATTTTAGGACTATGGTAATTTTGTATGTTAGGGGTCATAGTCGGAGAATATTAAAACCTTCTCGAAATTCCATCATTAAAAGTTATAGCAATAGGCAGATATCTAATACGAGGTACTTAAACGGTTGAAAGATAAATTCTAATATCTCGAAATATTGTTTGATACATAATTGCATGAAATATTGGGTATAAATTAAGGAAATATATATTTTAAATCATATATTATTTAAAATGAATGTTCTATTAATAATAAGTACTTTCTTTTGTCCTACTTCCTACACAGACTTCAAAAAATTAAT
>NW_025778068.1:0-72258 GCF_021130785.1 Homalodisca vitripennis
TTAAAAAAAGGGATAATTGTAATTTTGTTAATAATAATTTTGTACAAATCGGGGTCTGCATTTTTAAATGTAATCTTTGACATGCCCCCTGGTCGTTGAAAAAAGTGAAATTTTGTTTGTTATCGGGAGCAGTTATTTTTTGGGTTTCAGTTATTGGGCCATTAAGTATCTGACCTTGTTGTTGCAGGGGTTGACCTTGTTTTTAGATCTGTTAAAGTTGAAACATGTCCGCACTCTTCAAAAAAAAGTTGACATGGTGTTTATTTTTGGTGCTTCGGGGAATAATTCCCACGAAACAATGAACGATTTAAATGAAAACCATCCGAAAGACTGTTGCAGAACCTATTTAAGGCAGTTTAATAACAAAATTAAGAGATGGTAGCGTACTGAGCAAAACGTTCGGGCCCGCCCTCCTTTGGGGAAGAAGTTGATTTGAGGTTTTTGACAGTTAAAAATCCTAAAACCTCTTCGAGCAAATAGCAGAAAATATCGGGGTATCAAAACGCAAAGCAAAAATCCCCTAAGAAGCACAAATTTCATCCCTACAAAATTTGGTACATCACGCTTTAAAATGAAGATGCCCCGGGACAGAAGTTGAGTTTTGAAATATGGATAGAAATTTAGCAAATCCAACAACCGAAATAAATCTGCTTTAGTGATAAGTACATTTTACGAAAATGGTTTTTTGAATAGAACAAAACTCCCGTAGGGGATAATCTAATCCCCTGTTCAAGAGAACATCATACCCCCCCCCGAAAGTAAATGTTTGGGCGGTCTTTTTGGAAACCACGTGTTTGGACCACTGTTTATTTACAAAAATTTTTAATGGGGAAGTTATTTACTATGTCCAAAAAAAATATTCACCATTAATAGAAAATACAAATCGACTTGTTGGGGGGTTTAATCGAGAAAAAATAAGTTCCAGAGGACGGTGCTCCTCCACACTACGTGTTAATGTTCGTGGTTACCTTAATGTAATTTTCGTGGAATGGATAGGACGCGCGGGGCAATGAATGGCCCGGACGGTCCCTGACTTGAACCCACTGGATTTTTTTTGTGGGGACCTTGAAGTTGTGATTTATTTTACACCGTCGCATGTGTGGAAGATCTTCGGAACAGAATTACTGGGCCTGAGGAAGGTAACACCAGAAATCCCCAACCCCTGTAAGGAGGAATTTGTTAACAGACTATACTACTGTCAGGAAGAAAAGGCAATTTGTTTGGCATCTACTACAATAAAAAAGGGAAGTAACAACCTTAGTATCGGGAAACATACAATATTAGAACCGGAATCGCTGTTGAAATAAAAAAAAATGGGTCTAAAACCTTTGTAAGACAACAATTTTTAAATAAAATACTTACAAGGCGACACAACACAGATCGCCTTTTTTTTAAATCCTTTTGTTAAAATCCTAGATCTCGGGGCTTCCCGTGTCCCTTAAAATCATAAAAACAACAAAATAAAGTTTCTTTTAAAGAAAAAACCAATAGAAAAATTGTTTTAAATGAACTTTTAAAAAGTTTTCGCGATTTTAAAAAGCAGATAATAAACATTTTATTTTGTACATTTTAAAAACCCCGTAATTTTTCATTGGATGCCTTTTTAGGTCCCTTTGCGGCATTGTATTCTACTTCAGGCCTTTAATTTGATGTTTCTACACCCATGTTCTTTAAGAATCTCGGGTTACTCCTGTGGCCTCCCCATTGGAGGTGGAGAGTCAATGCCCTGAAAAACAAAAATTTTTAAAAAAAAAAAAAGGGCCCGGGGGTTTAAAAAAAATTTTTTTTTGGGGGGGGTTTTTCCCCCTTTTTTTTCCCCAATTTTTTTTTTTGGGAAAAAATTTTAAAGGGCCCGGGGGAAAAAGGGCCCCCCCCCCTTTTTTTTTTTGGGGGGGGGAACCCTTTGGTTTTAAAAATTTGGAAAGGGAAAAAATTTTTGGGGAAGGAACAAAAAAAAACCCTTTTTTAAAAAAATTTTTAAAAAAAGGGTTAAAAAATTTTTTTAAAAAAAAAAAAATTTTTTAAAAAAAAAAGGGGGGGTTTTTTTTTTAAAAATTTAAAATTTTGGTTTTTAAAAAAATTTAAAAAAAACCCCCCAAAAAAAAATTTTTTTAAAAAAAAAAAATTTAAAAAAAAAAGGCCCCTTTTTTTTTTAAAAAATTAAAAAACCCTTTTTCCCCTTTTAAAACCTTTAACCCCCAAAAATTTTTTTAAAAATTTAAACCTTTTTTTTTTTTAAAAAAAAATTTTTTTTAAAAAAAAAAAATTTTTTTTTTAAAAAAAAAAAACCCCTTTGGCCTTTTTTTGGGGGGGGGCCCAAAAAAAAAATTTTTTGGGGTTTTTAAATTTTTTTGGGAAAATTTTTTTTTTTTAAAAAAAGGGGGGGGAAAAAAAAAGGGGGGGGCCCGGGTTTTTTAAAAAAAATTTTTTGGGCCAATTTGCCTTTTTAACCCCCCCCAAAAATTTTTTTTTTTTTTTTTTTAAAAAAAAATTTAAAATTTTTTTTTTTTTTTTTTGGGTTTTTAAAAAAACCCCTTTCCCCGTGAAAAAAGGGGGGTTTTGGGGGGGCCCCAAATTTTTAAAAAGGTTTTTAATTTTTGGGGGGGGGGTTTTTTTGGGGGGGGTTTTTAAAAGGAAAAAGGAACCAATGAAAAATTTTTTTTTTTTTGGGAAATTTTTTGGGGGGGCTTTTTTTTTTTAAAAAAAGGGGGGGGAAAAAAAGGGGGGGTTTTTTTTTAAATTTTAAAAAAAAAATTTTTTTTTTTTAAATTTTTTATTTTTTTTAAAATTTTAAAAAAAATTTTTTTAACTTTTCCCTTTTCCAAAAAACCCCCAAAAGGGTTTTTTTCCAAGGAAAAAAAAATTTTTTTTTTTTTTTTTTAAAAACCGGGGAAAAAAATTTTTTTTTTCCCGGGTCCCCCCCCCCTTTTTAAAATTTTAAAAAAAAATTTGGGTTTTTTTTTTTTTCCCAAAAAAAAATTTTTTCCCCCAAAAAAAAAACCCGGGAAAAATTTTTAAAAAAACCCCAAAATTAAATTGGTTTTAATTTTTTTTTTTTAAAAAAAAAACCCCCCTTTTTTTAAAAAAAAAAAAAAAAAAATTTTTTTTAAAAAACCCCTTTTTTTTTAATTTTTTTTTTTTTGGCCCCAAAAAATTTTTTTTTGGGGGAATTTTAAATTTTTTTTTTTTTTTCCCCCCTTTTTTTTTAAAAAAAGGTTTTATTTTTAAAAAAAAAAAAAATTAACCCCTTTTTTTTTTTTTTTGGGGGGGCCCTTTTTAAAAGGGTTTTTTTTTTAAAAAAAAAAAATTTTTTTTTTTTGGGTTAAAAAAAAAAAAAAAAAAAAAAACCCCTTTTTTTTTTTTTAAAAAAAAATTTTTTAAATTTTTAAAAATTTTTTTTTTTTTAAAAAAAATTTAAAAAAAAAAAAATTTTTTTTTAAAATTTTTTAAAAATTTTTTAAAAATTTTTTTTAAAAATTTTTTTTTTTTTTAAATGGGAAAATTTTGGGAAAAAAAGGAAAAAAATTTTTTTTGGAAAAAAAAGGAAAAAAAAAATTTTTTTTTTTAAAAATTTTGTTTTTTTTTTTAAAAAAAGGGAAAAAAAATTTTAAAAATTTTAAAAAAAATTTAAAAAATTTTTTTTAAAAAATTTTTTTTTTAAAAAAAAAAAAAAAAAAAAAAAAAAAAACCAGGAAATTTTTAAAATTTTTAAAAAAAATTTTAAAAAAAAAAAAATTTTTTTTAAAACAAAAAAAAAAAAATTTTTCCCCCGGGAAAATTTTTTTAAAAAACCCAATTTTTTTTTTTTAAAAAAAAATTTTTAAAAAAAAAATTTAAAAAAAAATTTTTTTTTTGGTTTTTTTTTAAAAATTTTTTTAAAAATTTTTAAAAAAAATTTTTCCCTTTTTTTCATAAAAAAAAATTTTAAAAAAAAAAAATTTTTTTTTTCCCTTTTTTTTTTTAAGGGGAAATTTTTAAAAATTTTTAAAATTCCCCCCTTTTCCCCAAAAATTTTTTTTTAAAAAACCTTTT
Organism: Homalodisca vitripennis; assembly: GCF_021130785.1. Lineage (NCBI taxonomy): Eukaryota > Metazoa > Arthropoda > Insecta > Hemiptera > Cicadellidae > Homalodisca > Homalodisca vitripennis. The sequence goes on from NW_025778068.1 coordinate 4,033, forward strand.
TTTTCCCCCCAAATTTTAAAATTTTTTTCCCTTTTTTTTAAAGGGTTTTTTTTTTAAAAAAAAAACCCCCCCTTTTTTTTTAAAAATGTTTTTTAAAAAACCCCGGGGTTTTAATTTAAGTTTTCCCCCTTTCCGGGGGGGGGGCCCAAAAAAAAACCCCGCCCCCAAAACTCCCGGGGGCCCGGCCCTTTTTTTGGAAAAAAAATTCCCAAAAAATAAAACCCCCTTTTTTTTTAAAAAAAAAAAACCCCCCAAAAAAACCCCCGGGGGTTTTGCCCCGGTTTTAAAAAAACAAAATAACCCCAAAAAACCCCCCCCAAACAAAAATTTGTTTGTTTTTTTAAAAATTTTCCAAACCTTTTTCCCCAGGGGGGGCCCCCCCAAACCCCCCCCCCCCCCTTTTTAAAAAATTATTGTTTTTTTTTTCCAAAAATTTTTAAAAGGGGGGGAAAAAAAAACCCCCGGGGCCCGGGGGGGAACCCGGGGTTTTTTTTTTAAAAATTTTAAAAAAAATTTCCCATAGGGGGGAATTTTTTTTTAAAATAAAAAAAAACCTTTTTTTTCCCAAAATTTTTTTTCCCCTTTTTTTTTAAAAAGGAAAAAAAACTTTTTTGGTTTTTTGGTTTTTTAACCCTTCAAAGGGGTTTTTAATTTTTTTTTAAAAAAATTGAAAATTTTTTTAAATTTTTTTAAAAAAATTTTTTTAAAAAATTTTTAAATTTAAAAACCCCTTTTTTTGGGGAAAAATTTTTTTTTTTCCCCCAAATTAAAAAATTTTTTTAAAAAAAAAATTTTTTGGGGCATAAAAATTTGGGGAACTTTTTTCCCTTTTAAAAAAATTTGGGGGAAAAAAAGGGTTTTTGGGGAAAATTTTTTTTTTTAAAAAAAAAACCCCCTTCCTAAAAAAAATTTTTTAAAAAATTTTTTTTTTTTAAAATTTTTTTTTTTCCAAAAAAAAATTTTTTTTAAATTTTTTTCAAAGGGGTTTTTTAAAAAAATTTTTTTTTTTTAAAAAAAAACCTTTTTTTTTTTTTAAAAAAAAAAAAGGAAAATTTTTTTTTTTCCCCTTCGGGGGGGGGTTTAAAAAAGGGGAAAAAAAAAAACCCCGGGGGAAAAAAGGAAACCCCAAAAAAAAATTTTAAAAAAAAAAAATTAAAAAAAATTTTAAATTTAAAAACCACCTTTTTTTTAAACCTTTTGAAAAAATTTTTTAAAAAAATTTTTAAAAAAAAAATTAGGGTAATAAAAAAACCTTTTTTTTTTTAAAAAAAAAATTTTTTTTAAAAATTAAAAAAAAAAAATTTTTTTAAAAAAAACCCAAAAAATTTTTTTTAAAATTTTTAATTTAAAAAAAAAAAAAAAAATTTTTAAAAATTTTTTTAAAGATTTTTTCCCCCCCCAAAAAAAAAAAACCCCCCCCAAAAATTTAATTTTTTTTTTTAAAAAAAAAAAAAAACCCCAAAAAAAAACCCTTTTTTTTAAAAAAAAAAAAAAAAATTTTTTTTAAATTTTTAAAAATTTTTTTAAAAAAATTTTTTTTAAAAAATTTTTTTCCCCCAAAAAACAAAAAAAAACCCAAAAAAAATTTTTTTTAAAAAAAATTTTTTCCCCTTTTTTTTTTTTTTTTTTTTTTTAAAAAAAATTTTTTAAAAAAGGGGGTTTAAAAAAATTTGAAAAAATTAAAGGAAAAATTAAAAAAAAAATTTTAAAAATTTCCCCCAAAAAAAAACCCCCCAAAAAAAAATTTAAAAAATTTTTAAATCAAAAAAATTTTTTAAACCCCCCCCAAAAAAAAAAAAACCCCCCCCCAAAAAAAAAACCCCCCCTTTTTTTCCCTAAACCCTTTTTTCCCCCAAAAACCCCCCCCCCCCCCTTTTTTTTCCCCCCCCCCCCCCCCCAAAAAAAAAAAAAAAAAACCAAATTTTCCCCCCTTTAAACCCCCCAAAACCCCCCAATTTTTTCCCTTTTTTTTCAAAAAACCCCACCCCCCCCCCCCTTTTTTCCCCCCTCCCCCCCCCCAAATTTTCCCCCCAAAAAAAAAAAAAAAATTTTAAAAAAAAAAAAAACCCCCAAAAAAAAACCCCAAAACCCCAAAAAACCCCCCCTTTTTAAAAAAAAAAAAATAAAAAAAATTTTTTTTTTTTAAAAAAACCCCCCCCCCCAAAACCCCAAAAAAAACCCCCCCCCCCAAAAAAAACAAAAAATTTTTTCCAAAAAAAAAAATTTTTTTTCCCCCTTTTTCCCAAAAAAAAAAAAAAATTTAAAAAAAAACCCTTTTAAATAAAAAAAATTTAAAAAAATTTTTTTTTCCCCCCCCTTTTTTTTTTTTTTTAAAAAATAAAAAAAAAAAAAAAAAAAAAATTCCCCAAAAAAAAATTTTTTAATTCCCCCCAACCCCCAATTTTTGGGGGTTTTCCCCCAAAAAAAATTTTTAAATCCCTTGCCAGATTCAACAATGTTACTGTTTGTTGGGTTCCTGGTCATGAGGGAATGTCTGAGAACGATAGGGCTGATGTCCTAACTGACTTTGGCTCAGCGTCTAATATGTTGGGACCTCAGCCATTTTGTGGCATTTCTAGGTGTGAACCCTTTGGGACTGTCTCGGAAAGGGTCCACACTGAACATGAGAGAAGGTGGAGGCTGCATCCGGGTCTAAGAATAATCAGAATGGTTCAACAGTCACCTTTCCCTAGGGTGGCGTCTGACCTTCTCTCACTAAGTATATCGGTGTCTTGTCAGATTGTAAAGTAAAGTAAAGTAGTCTTATTTTACAAGGCAAAGTTAGGGAGGGGTTAGGGGGGTTGTGGGTCTGATTATACGACATGGTCACCTGAGGAAGCATCTTCACACAGTCGTTATCCTTCGGGAGGATCCGCTCTGTAGAATGTGTGACGAGCAGGGGGAAACTGCTGAAAACCTGTTCTTTTACTGCCCTGCAATAACAAGGGAGCGGTACGCCATATATGGTAGTTTGGACAAGGGTGGCGAATTTCCCCAGGAAGTACTTGGTCAGTTGCTTTCGGCGTTTTGTGGAACTGCTAAAACCGTAGACTGGACGGCCACATGGTGTGCTTCCGGGGTGAGCAAAAGGCCCTTGATGTTTAAGTGCATGGCAATAGGCCGCCCCATAGAAGAAGAAGAGGGTCATCGACCTAGCTCATTATGTAGTGTGGAACCAAATTACGAAAAGCTCTTCTTTCCCAATTTTAAGCTCACTTAAAGAAAATGAAGCCTCCCATCATGGTAAGTCGTGTGTGAGACACACGAGTACCTCTCATACAGAGCGCACCCTATATGTCATGCAGAATTAAATGTCCTAAGTAAAGGCAGCAGAATAACTGTTTTCGGGTACGGCGACACGTGATCGAACATCGTCAAACAAAAAATAAAGCGAGCTGCTGAGTTTTGAAGGTTGTGGGTACGTCACATGTCCTCCATAAAAATAATAATGCCGAATACAAGATACGCAGTATTAAATACGTAAGGTATCGATTTCTGCATTAATAAAGTTTAGTGGTTACTAGTAATAGTCTTCTAATCCTATACACACCGCTCAACCTCTTCAAAGGACGCTGGAAGGCTTGTGTGACGTGTTCAATGAAGGTGAAATCACCATCAATCGCGACGCCGAGAGCTTGCCCTTGTCACTCACAGACAGATCCCCACCGTTGAGTGAGAAGTTCACCTAAAAATTTTACAGCAGCACGGAATTACGATATTTTTCTATAACTATATTCAACAGACACACACACACACACACACAATATATATATATATATATGCAAGTACGCAAGAATCCCAGAACATAGTCTCAATAGGGACCGAGGATATCCGTGTCTGTTTAAAAAAACATTGTAACCGTTTTGAAATCCAACTTTGGGAGAATATTTTATAACCTGAATGATGTTGCGTGTATATAATAAGAATTATATTGTTGCGTAAAAATGCGTTTGTATGACATATTAAGTGCCATAGTACACACTTAGTGCACTATATTGACTAACTTCTCAACGATGTAAAGTTTATTTACAGAATATAGACATTCATTAAATAAAATGGTTTTGATTAAACCTATTTTGGAAAAGATCCTATTGGTATGTAACAAGACATTAAACAACTTTGTGTCACAACATAGAAAACTATATTTCGTTAGTAATAGATCATACGTTAATATGCTATGAAATGTTTTAATTTATAAATGAACAGCTTTGTTTATTTGAATATTTTGTTGAAATTGTACAACTCTGATTGTGTTTGTTTTATGATAGTGTCTAGCTCAATTGTGTTTAATTAAACCTTAATTCAGGTAAACTCTTTGTTTTATATCTACTACAAATTCATTAAACACTATAAAATGGAACAACTCTTGAAGCCTGAAAACTAAATGTAGATTCAAATAGCCCCGCTGCTTTGAGATTGGGACCATTGGTATAAAACTTTTAAGAAGTTTTTGGAAGTATCAAAACTTGATGTAGGTAGTGAACTAAAGTTATTAACAAATCTTGTTACACCTTCAGTATATGTGCACATAAGTGAATGTTTAACTCTGAATGATGCTGTGACTAATCTACAAAAACTGTACTGTAAACCAGTTAATGAAGCGTTTGCTCGTCATAAACTGTTAACTCGGAAACAGCAGCCTGGGGAAAACATTGATAAGTTTTTGAAGAACTTAGAATACTGAGTAAAGGTTGTAATTTAAAATCTGTAACGGTTGAAACAAACAGAGACGACTGTATCCGAGACGCGTTTGTAAATGGACTCATATCGCCCCAAATAAGAAAAAGACTGGTGGAAAACTGTAATCTACCTCTAAAGGACGCTTATGAACAAGCGTGCTCCTTAGAAATAGCAAAGCATAATGCTAATATGTATCAGACGCCAGCCAGTTCAAAAAAGATATCTAATGAAAACAAGGAAAGTGGAGAAACTGATGAACTTTTCAGAACACACATATTGCTGCTGCTGCTCTCAGGTGCATGTTTTGCGGCTATGACAGACACCTGAGGAACATTTGTCCAGCCAGAAATGCCATATGCAAGGGTTGTGGTAAGAAAGGCCATTTCCTTAAGGTATGTCGAATGACTCCAAAAGTCGGATCCCTTCGTAAGTCTGCTGCTGCGTCTTGTGCTCTCAGTAATCGAACACAGAAGGGATATTTAGCTGCTATTCAAATTGCGTTGTCAAAAGAGACTGTTCGTGTAGTAATAAATCACATATGTGCTCGCGCTTTGATTGACACTGGGAGCTCGTTTAGCTGTATAAGCGATTCATTAGTAAAAAATTAAATGTAAAACTTACCCTTCTACTATTGCGTCTAACTCAATACGTAGAATACGGCTGAGTCTAACTCTCTCAGTTCTGAGACACTAGTTGACTGTTCAGTGCATTAAACTACTTGGTAATGATTATAATGATGCGTCTCCCTCTATTTTTCCAAGTTTATATACAGATGTAATTAGACTCTACATTTATATCCACAGAAATATCTAATCTATTAAAGGAGGATGTAATTGAACATAGTATGTCCCCATGGCGAGCACAAGCTCTCGTCACATCGTCCAGTAATCATAAACGTCGAATGGTGGTTGATTACTCTCTTACTCTAAATAATTGTATACCCCTTGATGTGTATCCACTTCCAAAGATTGAAGACATAGTTAACTAAGGAGTTAATTATTATATATTTTGTACAATTGCCTTGAAAAAATGCATATCATCAGATACCAATTAGAGAAGAAGATAGACATTATACGGCTTTTGAAGCATGTGTACAACTTTATCAATTCAAAAGAATCCTATTTGGTGTTACTAATGGTGTTGCTGCATTTCAGCGTGTTATAGAGGAAATAATTCAGTTTGAAAATCTTAACGATACATTGCTTATATAGATGACGTTATAATATGTGTCAATACTCATGAAGGCCACAATACAATTCTGGCACTGACTTATGCAAGATGTGACCAAATATGGTCTAACTGTTAACAAAACTAAAAGTTCTTTTTCAATTACCACAATTAATTTCCTGGGTTACACAATTAGTTGAATTATGGTTACACAGTGGAGTGATCTAACCAGACCTGGGCCGTCTTCTGTCCCTTAAGACTTCTTCTTCCTACAGATACAGCTTCTCTTAAAATAACAGTTGGCATGTTTTTTTTTAATTTCTCTAGATTCATACCCAAATTTTCAGAAAAGATCCAGCCGCTTACAAAGAATGGGTACCCCCTTGACACCAAGGCTATCGTGCTTTCAATTATCTAAGAAAGAGATTGAAAATTCATCTATATTCCCATTTGTCCTGATCAGCCATTTACTGTTGCAACTGATGCTTCTGATACTACAATAGCTGCAACCCTAACTCAAGACGGACGTCCAGTGGCTTTCTTTTCAAGACGTCTCAATTCAAGTGAATTGAAGCATAGTTATGTAGAAAAAGAAGCCTATGCTATCATAGAGGCTGTCCGGAAGTGGCGAAACTATTTACTCGCGAGGCTCTTTAAGTTGGTTACAGATCAGAAATCTGTTTCGTTTATGTTTCATTCAAAGTTGTCTGGTAAAATAAAAAATGAGAAGATCATGAGGTGGCGACTTGAACTTTCATGTTACAGCTATGACGTCGTTTATAGGCCTGGCCGAGAAGGTTTTGCTGCTGACACCTTAACACGTGCGGGAATTTATAGTTCTATAAATTAAAAACTTGATCAGCACTTATTGAAACTTGACCTTGAAGTTTCCATAATTCATACTACGCCATCCAGGCGAAACTCGAATGTATCACTTAGTCAGAAGTATGAATTTACCATACACCCTAGAATAAATCAGGAAATTAACATGATTTTGTAGAGTTTGTGCAGAAGTTAAACCTAGATTTTGCAGAAATGAAGGAAAACTAGTCAAATTGACAACTCCATTGGAACTGTTTAATGTTGACTTCAAAGGGCCCCTGGCAACACCTTCAAGAAACCGCTAGATTCTTATTATTTTAAACGATTATTTAGGATTTCCATTTGCTTTTTCCATGTCTAGATCTTTCACCAGAAACTGAAATATCAAAATTCAAGCACACCTGCATTCATTCATTCATACTGATCGAGGAACCGCATTTATGTTACGAGAAATATACGAGAGTACCTATTCGGCAACGGAATTGTCACTAGTCGCACCACTCCTTAACCCTTTCCGGGCCAGGCGGCAATATATTGCCGCCATAGATCGTGTCTGAAAAGTGCCAGGCGGCAATATATTGCAATATATTGACATACGCATATTGCCGCCTTGATATTCGTCGTTTTCTTAAATAAATACGACGTCAAATGATTAAAGTTTTATGTTTTTTTATTCCCTGGTATATTTGTAGATAGTTAATATGAATATAATTTTCATTTTGGAGGTCTATGCATTTTTATTTCGTAATTGTCACGTGACATTATCAGGTGACTCGATCTATTGTTGTTAATTCTTTATGCTTTAGTGTAATCGTACCATTGTATGCTGGATTCTTCTTCATTATTTTATTTTGTGGTTGTAAATATTAGTAGTGTTACCTGCTTAGCTATTGTGTGTAGTAGTTACAATGACTGACAATTTGCGATCTCACGGGAGTGAAATTGTAAGTAGCATATTTGTAAATAGAAAAAGTGTAAATAAATTTCAAATAAAATTGTGTAAATATTTCTTGGTAAATTGTGTTTTTAACTGTATTGAAACTGCTTATGGATCCTACAATCAACTGTTTACCGGTACATCCATAATGTGAATAGTTATTTTAAGTTTCTTGCAGTGTAAGAGTCAGTTGCTTTATCACTTGTTGCGAAGTACAATTATGCGTATTTATACAAAATGTGTCATAAAAAATTTATTTATGAGAGAAATAACACAAAATTTTGTATGGTTGTTCCTTTATAAATGTACAATATAATAACATAGCTTCCTACAGTAAAATTATTTTTACTTTTTTAGTTATTTACAAAAAAAATAAAAAAATAAATTTTTTTTTATGTAATCCATTAAAACATTATTTTTTTTAAATTTTAAATTACTTAAAACTACATCTATATATTTTTTTGTTGATAGTATATATCTATACGAGTAATTTGGTGCAACTTTTAGGTCATTCTCTAATTTTTATGAAAAGTTATAAATTTTAATCTAAGAGACTGCAAAATCGCCAATTTTAGCCTGGCACTTTTGACTAGTCACAAGGGGATATGATATGTGAAAAAATTTTGCAACATCTCATATTTGGTCCTGGCCCTGAAAGGGTTAAAACCGTGAAGGCAATGGGCAGGTGGATCGCTATAAGGAGATTGTGTGGAAAACTGTACAGTTGGCTCTCATAAATAAGAATTTAAATATTTATAAATGGGGATTAGTTTTGGATGAAGCTGTACACGCATTGAGATATTTCTTATGTACTGCCACAAGCTGCACCCCTCATGAGAGAATGTTGGACATCCTAGGCGATCTGGTGTCGGAGAGATAACACCAGCTTGGCTTATGAAATTCGGCCCAATTTTGATGAAGCGCCATATTCGTAACTCTAAATATGGACCTTTACAGGAAGATGTAACATTGATAAATGAAAATGCTGATAATGCTTACGTTCCTCTTCCTGACGGTCGAGAAACTGCAGTATTGACAAGACACTTCGCTACTGCAGATGTCAATAATTTATCAAAGGGCTCATATGCCAACTGCAGCAGTGGCGTAGCGAAGGGGGGGGGTCCGGGGGGTCCGGACCCCCCCCCCCGAAATATTGAGACTTATTGAAAAAATAAATTAAGCATGGAGCAGGGGAAAAAAAGGAGAGTTATCATTATTCTTGTCTACAAACATTAAACTGATTGATTTAATTGATTAAAGTGACCGTTGTTAAAAATATAATTGTTCTTTTGTTTAAATCATAAAGTATCAAACGATACGTTTGGGCTCGGTATTTGTATAGGGCGCGGTCACGTGACATCACAAACTAACCTGAACCGTAACACGGCGGACAGTTTACATTAGCGAACACTTCGTTCAAATTTGTCTTGAGGAGTTAAAATAAATGCTTAGAATTAGGTTACGACGTTGATTTTAGGTGTCATTAAACTGTAAACAAGTATATAATTATCGAAAAAATATAAAAAATCACTTTCGGTCGGAAAATACACCTGAAAAACTCTACTGATTAGAACTCCAACTACTCTGGACTTCAGTGATTGAGGTGAACGTGGTATTTCCGATTGAGAAAGATTGGACGACGATTTTTGTTATCATTACTGTACCATTGTATACTAGTATCTATTTAATTATCGAGAAAAAAAATATAAAAAATCACTTCCGGTAGGAAAATACCGAGGAAAAGACTGATTGAAGTTTTGACGATTTTGGATTTCACTGGTTGAGTCATTGAGATAAAAGTGGTACTTAGAATTATGTTAGGACGTTGATTTTAGGTATCAATTGAACGCCGACTAATACCTATATAATTATCGAAGAAACATTAAAAAAAATCACTGCCGGTCGGAAAATACAACGGAAAAACTCTACTGATAACAAGTTCCGACCACTATGGATTTCACTGACTGAGGTATTATTTCATTCTCCTCAGTATATTCCGATAGGAAGTGAATTTTGTTGTTTTTTTTCTCGATAATTATATAGGTACTCGTCTACAGTTCAATGATACCAAATCTCGACATTATAACTCATTCTTAAATACCTCAATCAGTGAAATCCAAAGTAGCCGAACTTCTAATCAGTAGAGTTTTCCGGTGCATTTTCTGACCGTTAGTTTCATAGTTACGGTTTAGTTCATAAAAGTACAAATTAAAATACAATGTATCCTTTTATTAATACTATTATATCTTCATGATCACTTCGGTGTAATATGGGCTGTCAACAATGTTTGTTCGCCGAGCTTAGAAAGGTAACCGCAAAAAGGTTTCAGTGACCGCGGCCTATAGCTGGCCGAGTTTCGACTGGGATTCCCATAGCAAGTTAAGTTCGCACGCCAGCCGCTAGTGGAAACACGTATTCATCGTTCCACCCTCTCAGGACTGCTTATTTTCCGCATTTGCATTACGATTACAGCTTGTATTTTGTTGAGGTAGTGACTTGTGTTGTGTCGTCAGCTTATTTGTACTTTGTAGTGACAGTGATGGGATAAGTGTTGTTCTTTGAGTTTTACGTGAAGGAGTCTAGATTTTACTGTATTTTTCACTACTGCTTCTTTTAAAATGAGTAAGAGAACCATTGACCAGTTTTTCAAACCAAAAACTTTAAAATTGGATTCTGAATAAAGTGACAAAGTTTCATTGTTGCCACGAGAGGTAGAAGACGCCACTGTTGATTCGATAGAAGAAGAAAGCAGTACGTTTATTTTAACTCCGAATTGTTCATCGTCTCGTGATCAATCCAGTACAAGTAGGCCTTCAGAATCGGAAGTAAGCATCATTGGCCTAACCTCTATAGATATTGGCGTGGTTTCAGACCAGTTATTTCACACCAAAACAGACTTTTCTAAAACTACTTGTTTGAAAAGTAAAGTGCTAAATGATACATTTTATCCAGATGAGAGTTTTATTTTTCCTGTAACCGTCATCAACAATAAAAAATTAAGGTTTCAGCTCACCTGGTTAAAAAGGTACAATTGGTTGACTTATTCTAAGGCTAAGGATGGAACTTATTGCAAGTTTTGTGTGTTATTTGCCAATGAGTTCACTGGTAAAGGCCAACACCAAAAATTGGGAGCCTTAGTAACTGTACCTTATAGAAAGTGGAAGGACGCAATAGAAAAATTCACCTCTCACAGCAACTCTGAGTACCACAAATTTTCTTGTTTAGCTGCGGAAAACTTTATGAAGGTCGATTCTGGCCGAGTAAATGACATCAAAGTGATGTTGGATTCGCAGAAGAAGAAAGAAAAAGAACAAAACAGAGCTTCACTCAAGCCTATAATTGACACAATTATATTCTGTGGAGAAAATGAAATACCCCTCCGGGGACATCGGGACAGTGGACCACTGACGGCCGAAAAACCTATAGAAAAGGAGGGCAAATTTCGAGCCTTGCTCAGGTACCGAGCCATCACCGATGAAAGTCTAAAAAATCAAATTTTTAATAGTGCACGAAACGCAACCTATATTAGTCCTGAAGTCCAGAATGAAATTATTGACATTTGTGGAAAACTTATACAGAAAAAAGTTGTTCAAACTGTAAACAGTGCAGATTGTTTTTCAATTTTAGGAGATGAAACGCTTGATGTGTCTGGAAAAGAGCAGTTTTCACTTTGTATTCGATACATTTCAAATGAAAACAAACCAATCCTGAAAGAAGACTTCATTGCTTTCACCCACATAACTGATTTGTCTGCTGAAAGCATTTATGGAACCATTTTAACCATTTGTGCAAGTGTAGGTCTAAACATGGATAAAGTCATTGGTCAAGGGTACGATGGCTGTTCAACTTTTAGTGGACATTTGTCTGGCGTTCATAAAAGATTTCGGGAATCATACCCCAAAGCTATTTACGTGCACTGTGTTGCCCATCGTCTAAATTTGGTTTTGAGTGACTCCTTAGACATCCCTTACATAAGGAATTGTTTGGGAACTATAAATGAAGTGGCCAATATGATGAGAAATAATCATAATAGCATAATAATAGCATAACAAGTGGAGATATGCTAAAAAAACATATTGAGAATCTTGTACCGGAAACTCAAAAAACACGCCTCCTTCGCCTGTGTGACACAAGATTCATCGAAAGACAAAATGCTGTCAATACATTTGTCGAAGTTTTTCCAGCCATCGTTGCTACTCTGCAAGAGTTATCCACTTCTAGTAGAGTGATATCGTCTTCAGCTGCCAATCTCCTAGCCTCTGTAGAAAAAGGAAGTTTCCTTGTTGCAATGGTGGTGTGTGAGTTCATATTCAGCACCACTCTTCCTCTTTCAAAGTACCTCCAAAAACCTGATAGTGACATATCGTCAGCCCTTAAATTTGCTGATGACACGGTTGAACGACTAAAGGATTTGCGTAGCCCGTCTGAAATTGAAGGTAGCAGTGATATCGAACAATTCACTTCTTTATTTGAAAAGGCTGAAAGAATATCTCAAGATAATTTTGGAACAGCAATTGTTGTGCCCCGGCAAGTGGGGAAGCAAACTAAAAGAGACAACCCTCCTTACTCGACTCCTGAGGAATATTATCGTCGGTCATTATTCATACCTAGCATCGATTCATTGATTATAAGTTTGGTTGACCGGTTCGGGAAAAACAGAGATGTATTGAAAACACTGAAACTGTTTTACGATAGTCAGTGGTCTGATTGTGAGGTCGAGGCAGAGTATATGCTGTGGTGTACAAAATGGAAAAATGGAAAAGAATCTGAAATTCCTAAGAAACTCATGTCAGTTCTAGACGCCTGCGACAAAAACTTCTACCCTGCTATCAACTATTTACTTCAGGTAACTATTTATTATTATAAAACTAAGTAGGCCTATTTAAAAATAATTAATAGTTGGTAGTTTTGTTTGTTTAAACGATACACATTTTTAACACGTTTTTATACACTATTGAAAAATATTTAATTCGAAACGATTTATAAATACAAGTAGTAAAAAGATACTTATCGAAAACAACACTTTCAAAAATTTAAACAATCCCTAATGATTTCTGGTCGAAACTAAAAGAAATCAAATAGAAATAACTACTACAAATTTTTTATTGCAGGTGCTTGCTACATTACCAGTTTCAACAGCAGAGGTAGAGAGATCATTCTCATCTCTCAAGAGAATTAAAAGCTACCTGAGGAATTCTATGAGTAATGAACGATTAAATGGGCTTGCTCTTTTGTCAATTCACTATCCAGCTCCAATCAACAGTGACGAAGTTATCGATGAGATGGTCAGAAGTGGAAATAGAAGATTAGTGCTGTAACTTATTATGTTGTTAATTATTCATTTACATAACGTTAAATGTTAAAAATATATTTTAAATAATGCTCTACACTGTTGATTTTCTAGCCTTACTCATCTCTTTGAAAGAGTTTGAAGCTCTGGATAAACTTCAACACTATATTTATGTTTATTTGGATAAAACACAATTACTTTGTTTCATCATAAAAGAAATGAAAATATTGAAAAATATTAATTTATAAAAGATTCCTTTGAAAGATGAAGTTTTTTTATTATTATGAAAAGTGTTAAAATTAATCTAAAACCCAATATTTAGTCCTCTGTTTTCGAAAATTTTCTCGGGGGATACCCTCAGCCGTTCAACCGTCTCATCGGCAAATTCAATTGCACACAATATGTCACCACTTTTAGGATTTTGGAGGTAATTAAAGAGGAAGAGTGATGCTAAATATGAAATCACACACCACCATTGCATTGCAACAAGGAAACTACCTTTTTTAACGGAGGCTAGGAGATTGGGAGCTTAATATGATATCACTCTACTTGAAGTAGATAACTGTTGCAGAGTAACGACGATGGCTGAAAAACTTCGACTAATGTATTAACAGAATCTTTTGTCACACAGGCGAAGGGAGCGTGTTTAGTGAGTTACTGGTACAAGATTCTCAATTTGTTTTTTTTTTAACATATCACCACTTGTAGTTTTATTTTTCATCATATTGGCCACTTCATTTATAGTTCCCAAACAATTCATTATGTAAGGGATGTCAAAGGAGTCACTCAAAACCAAATTCAGATGGTGTGCAGCACAGTGCTTGTCAATAGCTTTAGGGTGTGATTCCCGAAATCTTGAACGTTGAAGTTGAACAACCATCGTACCCTGACTTTATCCATGTTTAGACCTACACCTGCACAAATGTTTAAAATAGTATCGTAAATATATACCCACGTAAAAGTAATAATTCTTCAGGATCAGTTTGTTTTCATTTGGAATGTATCAAATGCAAAGTGAAAACTGCTCTTTTTAAGACAAGTGTTTCATTTCCTAAAAGGAAAAACAATCTGCACTGTTTACAGCTTGAAAAACCTTTTTCTGTATAAGTTTTCCTCAAATTTCAAAATTCCATTCTGGAATTCAGGACTAATAATACATTTCGTGCACTATTAAAGATATAGTTTTTAAACTTTCATCGGTGACTGATCTGTACCCAAGCAACGCTCGAAAATTGACCTCCTTTTCTAAAGGGTTTTCGGCCGTCAGTGGCTCAAGGTACTATCTCGAGGGATGTTTTTCTTTCGTTGACATCAGCGTGCTGCCGAAGCCCGCGCTGATGGCCGGAGGCACTCGCATTTTGGGTGGCGGAGTGTGATCAAGAATAAATAAGTTTTGAGTGTTTTTTTTTTCAATAAAGAGTTTAGTTTTTGTTTTGTAATGTATGTTTTTGTTGAAGTTTTGTGTTTGGAGAAATGTAGGGGTAAAACACGAAGTACAACAAAGCGACGCACCAGCTGAACGGGCGGCGAGACTCTGCAATCACGTTTCTACTAGACCGCTCGACTTTGGCCTCTGTCTGAGGATGGGGAGGGGTGTGCGATAAGACAATTCCTGTTTTATATTGATGAAATATTGTTCTACGCTAATCTAGTAATCAGTAGAAGCAAAATGTCAAATAACGATTCATGTCTGGATGTGGTCGGTATAATCACAAAGTACCAAGCTCCATATTTTTGGTATTTTCCTTTTACCAGTGAACTTATTGGCAAATAACACACAAAACGTCCTCCGAATCCCCCTGCTTTCGGACCCCCCCCCCCCCCGAACGAAATTTCTGGCTACGCTACTGAACTGCAGGGCATGTTGAAGAAGATATTACTGCAAAAAAGACCTTATTAGAGATCAACCAGGCCTACCATCAGAAGTCTCAGACCAGCCTACTCAACAACGGTATCAAAACTCTGTCAGTCATCAACTGCCTCTTCCTTGTGAGTGAAGGAGCTCTAGAGTCAGACGTCTTCCAGCCTATCTCTCGGATTATAACTTAAACTAAAAAATAGCTGTTGAGAATATAATAGATCATATGTTAAATTTATATCACGTGTTTTAATTTCTAAATGAACAGTTTTGTTTATTTGAATATTTAAGGTTGTTTTATAACAGGGCTTAGCTCAACTTATTGTGTTTATTTAAACTTAATTTCGGGCAATCCTTTTGTGTTATATCTATTACACCGTACTAGTATAAGAACACATTTTTGTGACTATATTAAACCTATTCCTAGTTTCACATGAATTAATTAATATCTATACAGTTCATCAACTTGAAATGAAATGAAATGAAATATTTCTTTATTTGAGGCGAAATTAGGGCCTCAATGGCCCTTTCTTACATTTAACCTCATATACAAACTAGAACAAAATATTTTCATTTCTAAAATAATAATAAAACTAAATATTGTATTGTAAACATTTTCAATATGAACAAAAAGTACAACTTTATTTAAGAATATAAAATAAAAAATGTATAACGATAAAAAGGTATATAAACATATTTATAATCACATACTCACACGCAAAATTAATAACATGTACTTGTATATAATGCATATAAGAAACACAACTCAAACCACTCACACATCTCCACACTCTACTCATGCCAGTGCAACCGCAGCGAAGAGACCTATGCCGACCCCGCCCCAACCATCCGCCCAGATAGTGCTCCCTCAGCGACGCCACGAACCGAGGACGACTCTCCAAGGATGGTTATACTACGAGGGAAGGGAATTCCACAGACAACATGCCGTTACTACAAAAGACTTGTCATATACAGCAGTTCTGTGCAACGGCATGCGGAGCACAGATTGAACCAGAGCGGAGTTCTATCCACACCACTTTGAGAGACAAATTGGAATCGTTTAAGAAATAATTTGGAAAGCCAGAATTTAAAATTGAATGGACCAATGTTAAGATTTTTATTGATCTGAGGTCATTCAACTTCAAAATCTTTGAATTAATATATAGGGTGTTATATGTTCATCTCTCCTGAGATCAAATGCATATCTCATACAATAATTTTGGGTTCTCTGGAGTTTTTCACCCAAAGCCACAGTCATGTCGTTCATTACACTGTTACAGTAAGAAAAGTGAGGCAGTATGAGTAATTTAACCAACAACAGTTTTATGTGAAGTGGCAAAAACCTCTGCAGCTTTTTCAGTGAATGCATTGATGCAAAAACTTTCTTACAGGTCTCTGTCACTGCATCAGTCCAGCTAAGAGTACAGTTTATTGTCAGCCCTAAGTTCCTAACTTTATCGTAATAAGGTAGTACAGTTCCATTCACAGTAACGTTACGTATAGATGTAAAATCGATCAAAGATCGAGAGCGGTATAATGAGATATCACAATTGGTTTAGTTTTGTCGCGGTTTAGTTTAAGTCCGTGTTTTACTAGTCCAGTCCAGTACATTTTTTATGTCAGAGTTGATCATGGTAATGCCATCATCGATTTGGTGTATGTTAACATGGAGATATATCTGGAGGTCATCGGCATACATGTGGGACTTTGCAGTTGTACCAGTACCGTGCTCAAGTCATTAACGTACAACACAAACAAGAGAGGGACCAAGTATGGAACCTTGAGGAACACCACACTCAACACTCAGCCAGTCAGATGTTATGTCACCTACTTGTACACACTGCCTTCTGCCAGACAGATAAGACCTCAGCCATTGCAGGACATTTTCTGAAAAAACCAATTATTCTCAATTTAGCCAATAGTAGTCTGTAGTTTACACAATCAAAAGCCTTTGAAAAATCAAAGAGTGTCAGTATTGTGCTTAGTTTTTGGTCCATTGCGAATCGTATATCGTCAGTGACTTTCAGTAAAGCAGTTTTCAGTACTATGTCCTGTTCGAAATCCGGATTGTAAATAATTTAGAACGTTATTTCGTTGTTAAATAATCAGTAATCTGGCAGTGCACAATTTTTTCAAGGCCCTTGGATAGAGCAGGCAGGATACTAATTGGTCTGAATTCTTGGCAAGATGTTGGAACTGAGGTCTTGTTCAATGGGCGGACAATAGCAGACTTCCAAAGTGAGGGAAAATACACCCTGTCTCAGTGACATGTTGAAAATGTATGTGATTATTGGAAGGGTTGCAAAAAGAATGTTTTTTATTAATTGAATTTTTATGCCGTCAGACCCTTCAGCATTACTGCCAATACGGCGAATGGCTTTCAAAACGTCTGATTGTATTACAGGTTTGAAAGTAAATTTGTCATATTCGTGCCGATTGATAGGCATATTTAGAAGTTCTTTAGCATAATCCGTAACTTGGTTTGTATTGACAGTCTGACAACAAGAAACAAAATAGTCATTAAGATCATTTAAGGGTAATTGGATCGGAGGAGAAGCGCGGTCTTTGCCCAAACCAAGTTTTCTAACATTGCGCCACAAATCGCTAGATGACTGTTTCTTTTCAAACAGTTTACGCGTGTATCTCAATCTGGAATTTCGTAGAAGTTAGAAGTTGTTTAACTCTATTTCTAATTTGTCGATATTGAACTATTAAAACGGGGTCACTAGCTCGACGAGCTCTCCTATACAGGGAATCACGTTGAGCCATCAAGCTAAGAATTTCACACGTGATCCAAGGGACTGGACGCCGCTTTGTTATGCGTTTGGTAACAACTGGTGCATGTTTATCGTATAGCCCCTGAATGGTGGTGTTAAAAGCTTCAACCATGTCATCGACAGATTGCAATGTCTGTAGATTCTGCCATGGGGTCGAATATAAACATCATACATAAAAGAGGCTTCGCCCATACTTTTAAAATCTCTGTATTTAATAAATTTTACTTTTGGCTTTGGAACTTTGACCTTGATAACACAGTACACAGATCGTGACGTGAAAACTGCTGGAATTGGAAGCTGCCTAGATGCGTCACGTCAGAGGGGTCAGTAACAACTAGAAGGTCCAGAAGGGTGTCTGACTCGGCAGTGTGATGTGTCGGGGCTAGTGGCAGTATAGTCATGTTAGTAGAGTCGTACATTGTTATCAGTTGCCTAGTATTATAATCTGTCTTTTTTAGTAAGTTTGTGTTAAAGTCACCCCATGATCAAGACTCGACTGTAGCCAGGCAGGTGGGGTAAGAGAGCATTTTCAAAGTCTATCAGATGACCTATTCTGGGAGGCCGATAGCACACACCGATCAATAGGACATCCGACACAGATAAAACCAATTTCAATGAACATGAACTCAGGCCTGGCCGAGTATTCAGAGGGAGATGCGGACAAAAGCCTACACCTCAGACCCTCTCTGAACATAAACCGCGACACCGCCACCAATCTTTAGAATTCTATCATTTCTTAGGCAGCATATAGCCAGAGAGGGCCACCTCACTTGACAAAACACTCGGTTTAAGCCATGATTCTGATACGCCAATAATGTCAAATGTTTGAGGCCGAAAAATTTCTCTGATTTCGTCTATATGTCCAGGCAGTGATTGAGCGTTAATATGAGCAGCTTTAAAAAGTTTGTGATAAGGAGACAATGTTGAGGACAGGAGTTGAGCTGTGGAGATCACGTTTTAAAAGGAAAGGGAAGAGAGTGCCGGCCCAGGACCGCAGTCGTCACCGCGCGAACCCGCTAAAATGGATCCGCTGGTAGCATCGGCGGGACACGGCCGACCAGGCAACCGCACACAAGCTGAACCGGCAGGAGCTCCTGTACACGCACACACTCACACTTACATTCATACAACATGTAATAAAAACAGATTCTAGAAATAGATATATACATAAGAAAAAACAAACAATTTTTTTATAACTAACGATCATAAACAATGATGATCTATAGCACTTTTAAGCTCTAAGCTCATTTGTGTAGAAGAAAGAAAATTATATTTAAAATTTCCAGGGGTTCAGAACATTATATAAATTTGATCAATTAGGTCAGTAAGTAATTGCAATTTAAATCAATGCAATATAAGTAAGTAGTAAAAATAAATTTAGAAATATAATGTAAGTATAATATAAACAGTAAAATTAGTACTAGCTATAACTTGTTATATAATTTAAAGAAATAAATAAATAAAAAATAATAAGAAAAATAAAAATTTTTCATCAATACCACATTACACTGACACATTACATTAAAAAAAATAAATGAAACAAACAATACAATTTAAATCAAATATATAAATATATGTGAGTTTTTTGGTATGGAGCTTCTAAGCTGAAGGAATATCATCCACAGACGTGGCAACTCTCTTTTGTCCATCCC
Organism: Homalodisca vitripennis; assembly: GCF_021130785.1. NCBI lineage: Eukaryota > Metazoa > Arthropoda > Insecta > Hemiptera > Cicadellidae > Homalodisca > Homalodisca vitripennis. The sequence continues at coordinate 23,216 of NW_025778068.1, forward strand.
TGTCAACCCAGAAAACCCTGCCATCAAGAGTCCAGACACTCCTAGGCCCAAATTTTTTCAGTGGCCCTCTTGAGCGTCTCCATCCTGGCAGCAGTGAGGTCCTCCCGTATTGTTATTCTTGTTCCTTTGAGTTTTTTTCTTGTTCGAGTACACCTCCTCCGCTGTCTGTAGCTGGTGAATTTTACTAAGATGGGACGCGGTTTCTTTTCTGCTTCGGCGCCTAAGTGTTGTACACGGCCAACCCTATGGGAACGGCAAATGTTCTGAAGTTCAATTTTGACCCCCAGCTTCTCACTGAAGACATCCAGAGCCAAAGCGTCCGTATCTTCCCCCGGAGACTCAGGTACACCGAAGAGCCTGAGGCTGTTACGCCGCTGGTACTGAGCAAGATCATCTAACGCTCGCTGCCTCTGTAGCGCTTCAATCTTCAATCTGCTCACCTCTGACATCAGTTGGTCGATGCGATTGTTAGCAGCGGTCAGCGCAGTTGTCAGGTTAGCGATGACGATCTCGGAGACTCTAGCCGAGATGTCAGCAACAAGTCGCTGGGATGAGATGGCTTTGTTTACTGCCAGCTCTATTGCCGCAGTAACCTGGGGCGAGATCTCATTGCCGATACCGGTATCAGATAAGGTACGCTTGAGCTCCTTATCAGTTGGCTCCTTATCTGTTGACTTGAGCGGGTCACTGCAGGTGATGCAACAGGGGATCGACTCATTGGCATAATTACACTGATAATGATAATTTCAGGTTGAAAAAATAAAAAAGGTGATAAACTGTTCTTACCCTCGTGTCCAAAAGGTACTTGAGCCACACTGTGCACGGTATTCACAAAAACATATAATAAAAAACCCACTGGAATTATGATAAAACACAGGAGCGATAGAGCCACGTGCACTCTTATCTGTCCATCAGCTACCTAGTCTCTACTTGTACAACTTGGGCATATTCTACTATACAAAACATTAAAGTCTGCAACAAATACAGGGATAAAATATTAGTTATAAGGTAATAAATAGTAGTCTATAGCGTGCTGATACAGGTAAACCGCACATTAAGCGTAACAGTTTTTCTGCAACAGGAAAGTTTATTTGGCAAATCCACAGTTACTAAAGGGTAATACCATAAGAAAGGTGACTTTGAATATAATAAATAAAATAAAGACTTTGTTATAATAAATAAAAAATAAGAGTATGAAATGTACATTTGACTTCAAGGATCGTAACATGAATAATCCCTCTAGTAGTAACATTATCCACATGAGTTAGCCCTTTCAAACTGACTATAGAAAGATTTCCAAGAACCGCAATGAGTGATACGAATAAAACTAACAAAAGTATGTTAGATCGATTAAAATAGATTTAGGAAAAGAAAAGCCTTCTTTATTTCAGTTTAAATAAATTTTAAATCGAGCTCACGACTCCGAAAATTGGTTAGCTACCGCTAATTAGCATTTCATAACTTTAAAAATTGCTAGTGTATTTTTTCAGATTTACTCAAGCAGTCTTAGTTAAAAATAAAACTGACAAGAAAACGACGGGAGGACAAATTTGGAATCTCGAGAAAGCATGTTGTACAGGTAACTTGACCATAAGAAAAATCTCCTTTGCCTAATAAAATATTATCTATCAGCAAGATTAGTGGGAAACGAGAAGAAAAATGACGGTTACTTCCCACAGGCTCCTATCAGATAGGCTACACTAGCATGTACCTTTGAAAATATGATATTGTAAATTCAGAAAATGATATGGAATTTACTGAAATCATATTTACTGCTACATCATAGAAAGTAGAATAAATACAACATATTTTTATTTAATGAATTCAAAACACCTACAATCAGTCTATCAGAATTTCAAACACGTTAATACAAGAGTTTAAAATTAATCAACTTGAAATTGAGAAGAAAGATTTAGATATAGTGTCCAATATGGTCAGGTTGATTTTCTATGTATCAATTTAATGAACCAAAATTCCGAATATATTATATATAATATGTACGTATTTATTATGTCCAGTAAATAAATTATTTACATAACTAGTTTCTTCAAAGTGTGTCCTTGTTCTATTGAAGTTAACATACCTCTGTCATGGCTAAGAAAATAGTGATCTGGTTTATGACTAGAGATATATCTAACGCTTATTTATATGAACTTGTTTAACAAAACCTAAGAATCCGGATTGTCAAATTTGTTTCTAGGGGTTAACAAAAACTAATAAAATCCTTACTCATACCGTTTTATAATAATTTATGTACATACTGTACTACGATTGGTTATGCAATCTTTTGAGACCTTCTTTTAAATGTGGCCTCCTAATGTGACCTTTATTGAAGGAAAAGCTAAGTGATATATTCTGAATATTATGCCTATTTAAGTTGAATGTATTGGCATTTCATCAGTCCTTAATTAAGCCATACCTATGTTTAACAACATGAGTGACAAAATTAAGAAACTTACATTTATCATATAGACCAACGTCATCTGCAAATTAAAAACGTCTTACACTTTGAGATTTTAAATTACTAAGCAAGTCATTCAAATACAGCATAAAAAGGATTAGGCCCAAAATAGAGCCATGTGACAAACTTTGCCGGACTAATAAAGTTTTGAACATTTTTTTTAAGTATACAGACTGATTTCTGCTATATAGATGCTAATGGAAAATTTATACAATAGCCTCATCAAAGTGACAGCTTGTCAAAACACTATTATCAACACTGTAATAGGCCTTACATATGTCATAAGACCCGAAATTTGTTACAAATATTGTATATATATATATATATATATATATATATATATATATATATATATATATATATATATATATATATATAAATATGAGATTTTATTCTTTACGTTGTCATGTGGCAACAATGATTGAACAAAGTGGGCAGACAAGCAAACCCTTGACGTCACGAACGAAGTCGACATCCTCAGAATAATGGCGGACATAGATCTAAACATTGACAGCTTGATTCAAAGACTATTGGAAGGTAATTCATAACTTTATTTGAGTTATTAGTACCATATTACGGATCATGTATTACTAGTTTCTTCGTAAAAGTTTAATTTCATAACTTACATGCATATTATAGACTTTCATTCAAACATATCTTACATGATTTTCAAGGTCTATAATTGTGATTATGTCGAGAGAATGTCTTGTTAAATGGAAAATGAAACGATTTCAACCCGAATATCAAGTAGCTATAATATAGATACCACAACATTTTGTTTTCTTGTGGCTTTAATTTTGTTATTTTATTGGATTAACATTGAAAGGGCAAGGCTATGCAAGTTGGTCTTTCAACCAATATAGATTTAAAATGTCATGGCTACCCCTAGGCCGTCTAATATGGGAATAAATAAGTTGCAAATTAAAAATGTCTTATATTTAATAAAAAAAATTTCATTTGATATTAAAATAAAAACAATATTAATTGTATTTTGACAATGTCATGTAGGCCTTATACTTTTCAGTCAATTGTATGTTATAACTTATTAAGTGTATAAGGCCATACAATTTGTGTACTTAATCTTAATGTTGTGTATTAGCTTATTTGGTTTTGAGACCTCTTCTTTGTGCTATAGTAGTCAGAACCCCTATTCTCAGATTACAAATTATAGATAGCTTACCCAGTTTTTAACATAACCACAAACTAAGCCTAGTAGAGCTAAAATGGGGTAACTTAAAATTCAGCTTGTTTATTTTGTGTTCATGCAATAAGTGAGGGGTAGACTTTAATAAGCGGCCTACACCCGTTTTTATCGAACAATTTAATATATTATCCAACTTTGATACGTAAAAATTGCACTAAATAAGGGTTATAATAAATTGCTATAACAAGAAGAATCTCGTACATTACAATTTTAGAAACATAAATTTTACAATAACATTAAAAAACAATAAAACTAACTATTGCCTAGACTTAGATATCAAAGACGCCTTATAGTATTTATAACTTGCCCAGCTTGATATCAATGAGTAACCGCTTTTGTAAAAAGAATTTCCCCATGGGTTAATAAGAAGCAAACCAACATGTTGAAACTACTTAAACAAATCTCATTACTTGTAAGAAATATCTCACATATTTTTCTCATATTAAACATTTTCAATCTCAAAATATTATTTACCTACTTCTTGCTGTTTATTGTTTACATTAAAATTACTATACAGTAAGTAATTAGTTGAAGTCAAATGGCAAGTTAAATAAATTGTATGTTGAATTATTCCTTTTGATAAAAACATGAAACCATTCGATAAAAACAACCAAATAATGATTGTAGGCTGCTTATGAAAGTCTATCCTAGGTGAGAATTTTTGTGTTCTCCCAAAAGGAGAATATCCCTCAAGGGTAGGGTGGTAAGCCCTCAGGTAGGGTGGATGGCTTAAATAATACCATAATTGATACCATGATTCAACAAATTAAATGACAATTAAATTGTGGTGTACTCGAAGGAAAATGTTTTGAAGCTATTACCACACCAATATGTGATAAGATATGTTGCTTGAAAAGTTATATAATCAAATTAAAGTTATGTAATATATTATTTTATTTTCTTGTTTGAATGTTACAGGCTATAATACAATTTTGCATTTATCAAGTTTTATGTCAAATATTATGTTATGATGATTAACGTATCCATTTAGTTTGAAACATGCCTCATCACACCACAAAATTAATTGCAAGAAATTTGGATACGCCTCTGAGCGGATAATTATTGTTTCAAAGAATTCCAATTGCCTATCAGAATAATCCTCGTGAAGCACTTGGAGTAAAGAAGGATGGTATGGCTTATATTTTAATTGGTTTAAAATTCATTGCACGCTTCTTGATATTTCTAGTTCATCAGATGCCTTACAAGTCGATTTAAAGGGACTGGCTAAAGAAACTTGAGCAACTGTCTGCAGGTTTTCTTTGTTGCAAATTAATCGTGGATGACCACACCTCAGGGCATTTAAAACACTTCCTGTGTTTTCAAATTTCTTATTTAACTTCCGCATATACTGTTGATTGGGTATCGCGACACCTGGATATTTACCACTAAATTCTTTAATTATTAAAGCAGTATTTTTATTATGCTTCCACCACAGCTGAAAGATATAAACTCGTTGTTAGGTTTTAACATTTTAAAACACACACAAAGAAATAACAGATGCAAAGAGCGTCACTTTACACTAGGTACTGGAAGAGACAACAATGAACTTACTCCATGTTGCTGCCAACTTAACATTGTTACCAACCTATTGAAACAAAATATCCCAATTTATGGGAAAACTTACCTATGCGCCACCCTGTATATAACTCTTCACATGAAATAATATTAAAAAATTGTTACTGCCGATTTTAAATTATATTTTTCTCCTGTTTCCAAATTTGATTGTATCATATGCAATAATACTTTGAAAGCATTAATAGTTCGAATGATAGATTGATTTTTAATCTACCTTCAATTGATAGATTGATTGTTGTTTTCCTTACATTGTTTCTAAAAGAATCAGATTTGCTTCAACATGTTCGTTCAATGTTCCAATCATTGTTATTGATCAGTACAGTGTTGTCACAACAAATTCACCCTTCTCCGTACAAGCAAGATTTTTAATCGTTGTCAAAGTTATGTTTAAAAAGTGTATTTCAAATGCCTAGTTACAATTTGTAATTCCACTCCATACCTTTGCTATGAATTTGCATACCTCACCTCACAAAAGTTACAGTTTAAAGAATAGGTCCTTTCCCATTAATTCATTAAGTGCTTAGCACCAATTAATCACAGTTTTAGTACTTTTGGTAATTAGATCAAGGCCATCCATAGCTTCAAAAATTGGCAATGCCTATTACATGAAACATAATAACGCATACTCCTACTATGTACATTAAGAAACAGCATATGAGATAGAATGGAGAAAGAGTTGTTCCAAGTATTGTTTATTTAATAGTAACAAAAATCCATATTTATATATAAAAGTAATTTTAAAAATTAAAATTATCATTAAAACACTGTATTTTTTTACTATTTAAACATGTGTACAAAATAGCACATAATCATATGTCAGTGTCAATGTTAAATATAAATAAACCATAATCAACTTCACAAAAAATTTTAATGTAACACAAAATAATTACAACTTTGCCAATCTCTTGGTTAAATTGGAACCTCTTACTTTTAATAAAATTCATGTTTTTTTCCAGTAAGGGGATGTCGTCCTGGCAAATCCGTACAGATGACTGAAGCAGAGGTGAGAGGCCTGTGCTTGAAGTCAAGAGAAATCTTTTTGCAACAACCAATCCTACTTGAACTGGAAGCACCATTGAAGATTTGCGGTATGTTTTTCTTATGTGTTATAGACCTAGGAGCTATTTTGGTATTTATTTACAATACCGTGACCATGGAAAATGGACTTTTTTCATGGGTTGGGCATTTATAGCCTAGTATTATTATCACAGATGCATATAAACTGGGGGGAAAGAATATTATTGTATTATATTGATGCCTTTCGGGCATTATTGCGTTAAGGAGCAGGGGCATCCCGACTTTTGCAAGCTCGAGTTAATTTTTTTTCTAAAAGAGCAAGCAGTGCGCAGCAGGCAGGCATCGTTGACAGGATTAACGTACTAGTCACTATCATTTCAGTAACTTATCACTTACCTTAATGTTCATTGTAGTACTTTCCACACCGAAAACTGAAGTCCCCAAATTCGTTTACGAGTTCGTTGCCACACTTCCTATTACCACAACGCCTAGTCCGGTTATAAGCCCCGCGGTTTACATAAAATTGCAAAACTCCATACTCGTCTTTACGAATTGCTTCCACGTCAGATAACGAACATCCAACACAAAGGTGTGCCATTACCACTATTGAACTAGGAGGTTAAGAATAGACACGGAGGAACAAAATAGTTCAAAATGGCGTCCCTTCTTTATTTGAGAGAGCCGCGGAGTTATACGAAACTGTACAATAAGGAGGTTAAGAATAGACACGGAGGAACAATATAGTTCAAAATGGCGTCCCTTCTTTAATTTAGAGAGCCGCGGAGGAATACCAAACTGTCAAATATGGATAGTGTTGCCAGAGGTACTGTCAAAAACAGAGTTTTCAGAGAATTTCAAAAAATCTTAACTCCTTTGATTTTCGTAGCCGACGAATTTTTTCTTCACTATTGTTTTCAGGAAAAATTGTAGTTTTCAGGAAAAAAAAATGAACATACCTTTCCATGGTCACGGTATTCTAAATTGATACCGCTATTTTATATTGTTTGTTAAAGATTTGGAGACTTCAGCAGTCTTGCAGTGCTTGACCATATCTAAACCCACCAACAGTCATCGTCATTTAGAATTTATGATATAGTTAATGTACTTTTATTGTTTAACCATTAAGCCATTGCAGATCACTGACGAACTGTGCTCGTCACGCAGTGGCCGTGCCTAACGGCACGATGACGAGCTCAGGTCGCAAAAGCGGTCTGCCTTTTAAGTTTCCCTCCAAATAGTTCTATTAATGTCTGATAGATCGGGCGATCGTCTTCACTTGTCAACTAAGAGTGTTTAACACGGTCTACGTTTAGAGTTTTCAAAAGTTTTATAAATATCCTACAGATCGCATGTTGACTCAACAATATGTCAAAGAAAGACACATATTACTGGTTCTGTAATTACTGTCCAAAAGTCGAACAACTGTAAGGCAAATGTAATAAATAATGTAATTAATATTATTATAGCGTCATGTAAGCTGAAACAAATATTCCACTATAAAATTCATGGTAGTATAACTATTTTTATTTGAGTTTATTTTTTAATTCTAATTGTTGGTGCAGTATCTAAATGTTATTTAATTACTAAAAAAGCAAAGAGACCTGACCACTATTATTTTTTGGAGATGTTTTATTCTGTATATTCGAAACACTTCCAATTACTTATGGGACTTGTGTTTTAAATTTATGATAACATGTATTTCATAAAAAGGAGCCTCCCAAGTGTTTATGACAACTAGCTCGTTCTTTGATTTAAAGACTTTTTGACAACTGTCATTAAAATTTTGTGCTATTCGTAACAGTTCTTATTTTATTTTTTAAATGTCAAATTTTTAATTACAGACTTAAACAAGTAGACCACAGAAAATTTCTAGGACTTAAAATAGATAAAAATTTAGCTTGGGATAAACATGTAGATCATGTTACTAATAAGATGTCTACTGGTCTATATGCATTTCGACAAATGACAAAAATTAGTAATTTAAATACACTTAAATTTATTTATTTATAATTGATCCACTCACATTTAACTTTAAAAATAAACATTTATGGAGTAACAAAAACATCTTTGAGAGTCATGATAAATTTAAGATATGGATTTTGTTAAACATATTTTTTGTGAGCTTGGAATTCTGACAGTATATGGTTTACACACATTTGAATCAATAATTTATGTAAAACAACTTTTTGATCTTATACTAAAAACTAATAAAATACATATAATACTCGTTTTAATAGACATATCGATCAACACAATCTCGAATTTTACAAAAAGAAAACCTATTGCAGAGGTAAAGTAAATGATTATTTAACTAATTTATCTCTATATTCTTTTGAGGAATATGTTAATACGAAAACGATACATTCATTTAAAAAAGAATTTAAGGTAAATTTTTAAGATGCAAGTTTTATCTAATGTGTTGTACTGATTGTACCCTTTTTTTATTTATATTTTTAAATTAATATATTTAGTTTATTGTAGTGAAGCTATTTTGTATCTTGTACATATTATACAATAAAGTGGTTTGACTATGGCTATGAGACTGACAGTTCTGGTTTCACTTTTTACAATTTCTTTGTACAAATATAAATTAATAGCCTATCTCTTGTTTCATGGAATAAGATAGAAAAAGGTGAGCAATATTATTTGAGTTTTTCAATCCTGTAATTTGTATATAGCCTGACAATTTAATATCTTCATGTGATTTTCATCCCGATTTGTTGAATTTTCAGGAGACATCCATGGACAATATACAGATCTGCTAAGATTGTTCGAGTATGGTGGATTCCCACCAGAAGCCAACTACCTATTCCTTGGCGACTATGTTGATAGAGGCAAACAATCTCTGGAAACAATCTGCTTGCTGTTGGCTTACAAGATCAAATACCCAGAGAACTTTTTTCTGCTGAGAGGGAACCACGAATGTGCCAGCATCAACAGGATTTATGGTTTCTATGATGAATGTAAGTGTGATCGGTAGTAATCACATTTACCAATCACTATACCGAAAGTGGCACCCACCACATATTTGGCGCATTTACATCATATAACATAACTTTTAAACAAATAAATATTATTTGATTGCCATAAAATTAATGTGGTTGCAAAAATAGAGAAAAAGTATAATCTTGCTTCTGAAATATCAAAAGTTTTTATTTTTACTTGTATTTACTCATTGTACAAATACTTGCTTGTATTTCAATATTAAGAAATTCTAAACATTTTGGGGTTCATAGGTGAACTCAGTCCAATGTCTGTTGCAACGTGAATATCTAAAAAACCATTATTCAGGCTCATATTTGATCAGTATAGCATCTCTGTAGATCTTGTGAAAGGGTTTTAAATAACCATCCACAAGTTACCTTCCTTTATGGTTTCACTTTCAGTATTACGATGCGTAACTGAAATCCTGCGTAATATTTATTTTCAGCCAACCAGAGACTTGTAGCATCTGCTGCTGTTTAGTTAAATATTTGTTTTGAAGTTGTTTGTTTAAGGAATAGATAAAGATTTACTATGTTTATTTAGTTGTCATCAAATAAATACGTAAAGTGAATTTTCATTTTCAACTGAAATGGCGTCAATGAGCGAAGGTTGCATTGATATAAATGTTTTGCACGATAGAAGACATTGAGAATGCATTTGATTTTGATAGTGACGATGATGATATTGCTATTTCTGAGGACGAAAGTGTAATAAGTGATCGTGATTTAGATGACAGCGAGACTGAACAACACCCTTCAGCACTAAGTAGGGTGTGCAAAAAAATGTGCAAATTAGGCCCATGCAAATCTGGGGCTCATATTTTCACAAGTATCCTACTACATAGAGGTGGCCTAAGCCTAAGCATAACGGTGAGGTGATGTGTATATTTTGAAAATAGGTTCAGACAGTAAATTTTCTTTATGTTGTTTTATTTATACAGTTGTAAATGTTGATACCATTTTTATAGAAACAACTTATTTATTTTTAGAGTTTTTTACTATTCTACTGATAAAATATTCAGTTTTGAAGTGAAAAAGAACCCAAGTAATTAATGTAGGCCTAAAACTATGTTTAAAGTAGACTACTTTATTCAAAAGAGCAAACCAACTAATCCACTTCTACAGTTTACCAATGTAATTAGTAAAACATAAACTAAAATGTAAATTTTTTCTGAATCAAATACAGTACGTTGTGTGTGTGTATATATATATATATATATATATATATATATATATATATATATATATATTATATATATATATATATATAATTCAATATACATTTTTATTTTCAAATGACATGTTTCCTAAGCCATGAACTTTATTATGTAGGTATTTAGAACATGATTAATCCTTATGATGGTTAATCATTATGACCTTCCTTACAGTTTTGACCCAGAAAGAAATAAAGTAGGTAAACAACCTGAACAAAAATTTAATTTTACTTTATTTTAAAAATTTAAAAAATGAATCAAATTAATTTGCATTACTTAAGTTTTTTCAACAATATTATGAGGTTCTTCCTTGAAAAAAAGCAAGGAAATTATTATTTATTGGTTTATAGTGAGTGACATTTACATGTAATATTGAAATATAGGCATTATTCGCATGAAATTAATTGGCCTTGGTGAGTAAACCCAGTGGGGAACAAAAGGTTATATCTCAAATTCTTATTTGTAAAAACACAAATTCATATGATGATATTTTTTTTGATTTCCCTAAATACAAAAAAATTACATTGACACATTTTTGTGGATTTGCATTTTTATATATATATATATATATATATATATATATATATATACAGGGTGTATATTATGTCTGGAAACACCCAAATATATCCTTCAATAATTTAAATATAAATTTGAAACCTCTTACAATCGTGATAGAGATTGGGCATCTACTTTTTGGAACAATGTTTTGTTATGTCACACCAACGTGGGACGTCCTGCCGAGGGTATCGTGAATATTCTTAATGGAAGCCTATACCTTGTAATACATAATTTTAAAAGGTAATAGCTTACTGAATTGAATGCCACAAACCGCATCTCAAAGGAATTATTCTATCAGAAAATAGAGCATTTTTAGTTTAGTATTGAAAATTTACTGATGTTCAACAATGTAATTTTAACATGGTTCTTGCCACAAAATGTGTTACACTAATTTTTTAGCATTTTTTAAATGTTCAATTAAAATAAAATAAACAATTTATTTTTAAGCTGGTTTCATTAGTACAAATTTACCAGTTTGGTATTACAATGAATAAAACTTATGAGTCACTTTCTCTGATTACTTATGAATCTGTACTTGGTGTTTTCCAGTCAGCAGGAAGGTTTAAAGAGACAAAGGTCACTAGCCTATGAGAAACATTATTGTGTTATTAATCATCTGGTCTACAGGTTTCAGTTTTGTTGAGCATGGAGCTTTCACTAGACAGGTCTAAGCTTGGGAATTACAAATGGACAAAGGTCATATCATTCCTGTCGAGTTAATCAGTGTCTCTGAAGCAATTGCTGTCAACAAGTTATCTAATTACAGTAGTTCAGTTTTTATTTGGCATTTTAATGGAATTGTCTGAAAGAGAACGAATTACTCTGTTGATGATGCGAGGATATGGCGATCGTCAAAGATCTTATCGGGAAGTTTGTAATTTGTTTAATGACACTTTTCCAGAAAGGAATCCCATAAGTGTTTCAACAATATCAAAAACTATTGAGCGTTTTGAAATGACAGGGAGTGTACGTAATCGGCCAAAGTCGGGTAGGATACAATCTGCAACAGATGAAGAAACATGCACTAGATGTTTTGCAAACATTTATTGAAGACCCACATACAATCGCTCAGAAAAGCTGCACAGCAACATGATATGCACCCTATGTCTGTGAGTAAGATTTTGAAAATTAATAAATACAAACCATTTAAAGTTCATTTAGTCCAACAGTTAAGTGAGGATGATTACGACAGAAGAGTTGAGTTTTGTGAACTTGTGATGCGCAAATGTGATGACAATAGAGATTTTCTGACCAACATACTATTTTTCTGATGAGGCAACTTTTTTCCTAAATGGCAATGTTAACAGGCACAATTGCCCGTTACTGGGCTAGTGAAAACCCACATTGGATTACTGAGTCCCATTCACAGCAACCACACAAAAACTGAACGTATGGTGTGGAATTTTAGGTAACAAAATTGTTGGACCCTTTTTCATCAATGGAAATTTAAATGCCGAACTTTACTACAATATGCTCCAAAATGAAATAATCCCAGCTATTCAAATTGCATCAGGAGAATACTTTGATAATGTATGGTTTCAGCAGAATGGTGCTCCACCCTATTATGGGAGACAGGTAAGAGAGTATTTGGATTTAAGGTTTCCTCATAAATGGATTTGGCCGAAGAGGAGAAATCGAATGGCCTCCAAGATCTCCGGATTTGTCACCAATCGATTATTTCCTATGGGGTCATTTAAAATCCAATGTTTATAGAAGAAAGCCTCATAATTTGGAAGACCTAAGAAACAGGATTATAGAGGAGATTGCTTTGATAACTGAAGAAATGTTAGGCAACTCTGTCGAATCATTTTACACAAGATTGGCTCATTGTCAAACCGTAGAAAGGAACACAGTTCGAACAATTGCTTTGACACCAAATGCAGGTAAAACGTTTGTTTGTAAGACTTTTTCTAACAGCATACATTATTTTTTATTTGTAATAAGAAATCAATAACATAAGTATTTCCATAATTGTACTGTAATAAAAAACTGGCAAATTTGTGCTAATAGAACCAGCTTTAAAATGAAATTTTTGTTTTATTTAATTGAACATTTAAAAAAATGCTAAAAAATTATTGTAACACATTTTGTGGCAAGAACCATGTTAAAATTACATTGTTGAACATCAGTAAATTTTCAATACTAAAAATGCTCTATTTTCTGATAGAATAATTCCTTTGAGATGCGGTTTTGTGGCATTCAATTCAGTAAGCTATTACCTTTAAAATTATGTATCACAAGGTATAGGCTTCCATTAAGAATATTCACGATACCCTCGGCAGGACGTCCCCCGTTGGTGTGACATAACAAAACATTGTTCCAAAAAGTAAGATGCCCAATCTCTATCACGATTGTAAGAGGTTTCAAATTTATATTTAAATTATTAAAAGGATAATATTTGGGTGTTTCCAGACATAATATACACCCTGTATATACAGGGTGATTCATGAAGTTCTCCCCCCACTTCTACAGCACATTGTACTAGTAAAAATAATGAAAAAATGTTATATAAACATAGGTCCGAAAACGCTTCGTTAGCGAGTTACAGCTAGCGAAAGATTTCGCCTGAATTCCTGGGTAAAGAATAAAATAAAGCCATACTGAACTTTTGGAAAGGTTAATTAAGTAAGAAATATCGTGGATTCTTATGTATTTTTACCTGATAAAGCTAATAAAATAGGTTTCAGAACTGTACCTGTAGTAGTTTTTGAGGGATTCCAGGGTTAAATGCAAAAAAAATTGGGGCACGAAACAATGTTTTTTTTAAGTTTGATGTGCAATAACTTTGTTAAAATTGGTAATAAATACATAAAATCAACAAACATTTAATTGTAGAGAATTTAAATTCTGAGGAAAATTGATATAATCAAAGTCTAAAATAAAACAGAAATAAGTACCAAAAAATCGATTTTATTCAGTATAATACATTACTAGTTTTAAGCAAAATTAATCAGGTTGGGCCAACCGTACGCACCTTTTTTATAATAGATCTGAGATGTAAAGGAACATTCTCTAACAGCTGCGGCAACTCTTCTTGAAGGAAATGCAAATAGAACTCAGCATTTAGGCGTCCAGGTAATATGAAAGGTCCAATCAGCCGATTGTGCAAAAGGCCACACCAGACATTGACGCTAAATCGGTGTTGAAAGTTCTGTTCCACTGCCTCATGTGGATTTTCTTCTACCCATGAGTGTTCATTGTGCAAGTTATTGACACCATCCCGAGTGAATTGTGCTTCATCCCGTAAACAAAATACGCTTGTAGAGTTGATTATTAATATTCAAAAAGTTTGCAAAACTCCAAGCGAAGCGGACCATCCCCTAGCTGTAGATGTTGAACCTTTTGTTTATGAAACGGATAAAATTTTTTTTCGATTAAGTGACCTCCACACCGTTGACTGCGAAACTCCTATCCGCCTAGAAATACGTTGTGTACTTACACCTGGACTGCGATGAACAGCATTAATAACAATATCATCATCAAGTTAGACAGCTCATTCATAATTGGTTCTAGTACTTGTTAGTGATCCTGTTTTCCCGAAGAGTACGAAAAGTTCCTGAAATTGTTTTGGTATCTGGAATCCTCCTATTAGGGTAACGTAGTTCATATTCTTCTACAGCAGCTCTAGCCATTACCATTACAGTAACCCAAAATAAAAACCATATCAGCGTATTCCTCTGATGTAAATAAGTAAGGCATTTTTTTCGCTGAATAAACAATCGAATTATAACTCACAGAAAAATTGCATTTAATAACACGATTCACAGAACCCGATCTCCTGCTGTAGCTTGCAAAACACCACTAATACACAGTTCTAACGTAACAGTACAGAATACCATTGTTGATCAGCTGTTATTCGTGCGTTACCAACTTAGAAATTAATAAAACAAAAAACTGCATTTCGATGATTAGTAACAAGAATGGGAAAATGTTTGCTTCATTTATTTTCGAACATTTGATTTTAAATTTTTATTAAAAAAAAATACAACGTAATAAAACATGATATTTTTATTTACAAACAAATTTATTTAACAGTTTAATCTTGTTTTCTCAATTTATCTCATCATTAAGGAACAAACATTTTGTTTTTGTTTTATTTTAACTAAATACCGTACCGTATTTCTTTACAGCTAGTAATGTATTATACTGAATAAAATCGATTTTTTGGTACTTATTTTCTGTTTTATTTTAGACTTTGATTTTATCAATTTTCTCAGAATTAAATTCTCTACAATTAATGTTTGTTGATTTTATGTATTTATTTACCAATTTAACAAAGTTATTGCACATCAAACTTAAAAAAAAACATTGTTTCGTGCCCCAATTTTTTGCATTTAACCCTGAATCCCTCAAAAACTACTACAGGTACAATTCCTGAAACCTATTTTATTAGCTTTATCAGGTAAAAATACATAAGAATCCACGATATTTCTTACTTAATTAACCTTTCCAAAAGTTCAGTATGGCTTTATTTTACTCTTTACCCAGGAATTCAGGCGAAATCTTTCGCTAGCTGTAACTCGCTAACGAAGCGTTTTCGGACCTATGTTTATATAACATTTTTTCATTATTTTTACTAGTACAATGTGCGTAGAAGTGGGGGGGAGAACTTCATGAATCACCTGTATATATATATATATATATATATATATAATTTTTTTAACTCATATAAACTTTCTAAAGTCAGTGTAAAATTAGAATGACAAATTGTTAGCAGTGTTCTTTCAGAAAATTTTTCAGAAAAAACCTTCTGAAGTTTTAATGAGTGTATCAAGATCAGAAATGTATGTAGAACACTGAAGAGGTTCCTATTCAACTGTGGTTTCTTTTTTTTTAGGAGGAAACCAAGGTTATTTTGTTAGTGGATTCAGTCTTATTAAAAACTAATGTAGAAATATATATTTAAAGCATGTTAAGAAATTGAGATTACGTATGGAATTTGTTATACAGTTATTGCTACAAAAGCAAGTTTATTACCAATTTAAAACTTACTACGGCATCTTGCATTTTGTAAATGCACGATCAATGGTAATACGTTAATATCGTTGTTGTTTTCAATTAAATTGATAACAACTACTGATAGGATGCATCCAGTTATGAGTATATTGGAAAATTCTTCTGATTTCTATAATAGTCAGCTAGGAATTTGTCACTAAAGTCACTTTGGAGACACTAATCAATAACTAAGTGACAGCTACATAGCAGTTGCCATAAAAACATAAGGTAGTTGGTTATTAATATCTACAAAAGTTGCTCACAGAATAATGTTTTCAAAATCAGTTTTATAATATAATGTATGAGACATTTAGATATCCATATACAGATATTGTATTTTATATTTTGTTAATACAGTTCAATATATTTTGAAACTAAAAATTTAAGTTGACATTTTATTTACATTCTAATTTAATAAGTTTAAAAACAAACACTTTTAAAGACACTCTAATGTTAAATGATCTTGTTGATTTTATAATAGTTCATCAGCCACAAAAACATTACTTCATTAAAAATTATATAATATTGTATGTAATAGGCAAATTGTTTTAGTATGTGTAGGACACTTTTCAGCCTTAGATAATGTTTTAATAAAACTTCCACTGTTCTGTAACAAATAAAATTTGAAAATGTTTTAGGTAAAAGGAGGTACAATATCAAGCTATGGAAAACATTCACAGACTGCTTCAACTGCTTGCCAATTGCAGCTATCATAGACGAGAAGATTTTCTGCTGCCACGGAGGGTTGAGTCCAGATCTGCAAGGGATGGAACAAATCAGACGCATCATGAGGCCCACTGACGTGCCAGATACAGGTCTTTATTGCTTTATTATTTTTAAAATTTTGTAAATTTTAGTTAGTTGTCTACATTAATTTGTAAATGTTAGTAAGGAGAACAAAAGCGAGAATTTACAAGAGATTTTTGGTTGGGTAGGAAAGACACATTCAATAATTGAAATCAAAATTTTTATTTGTCTGGCGTATTTGTAATTTAAGTCGTTAATACAGTGTGTACAATGTCATGAATTCTCATCATAATAATAGTTATAATATAATAACTATTATAGCTATTCTATCGAGGAATGAAGTAGCCTGTGTCCGGAAGCAGTCCTTAACACATTGAACCCTAAGCCTATAACAATGAATTTACTCAGCATACTGGCCGTTTTTTGTGATTAAAACAGATTTTTATTATGAAGACATTGTTTAAACCTAACATATTATATATCAAATTAAAGGGGAGAACACACAGTTTTAGAAAATGTGCCTTTTTTATGATAAAATAATTATTTGAACAAAATTATAAAAAAAAGTAAAATTTGAAAAATTGTAACTTTGCATAAACATTTTATTTTTCAACCCCCTAATGTTGTATAATCGTTTTTTTAACCACCTTGTGTTCTATAAATGTGTTTTTTATATACAATTAACATAGAAGAAAGAAAGTATTCATGTTAGTACTAATGGAAGGCCTATCATAATCACTCACGTCTTGATCATTAGGCCTAACCTCCAATTCTGGATCAGGATCATTGTCGTTGAGAAACTCACCCTACGATCCAGAATCATAAATTTGGCCCAAGATTCTTTCAAACTGAATCGCACATGATCTTTTATTTTCATTAAAAATACGATCATCCTTCTCCAAATCATGCTGAGAATCTGACATCATATCACGTATCATGCGCACCGTTATTTTGTCTATATGAATACTCATTTTACGCAATGATCAACAAAAATAAAACTTGTATCACTAAGAAACCAATCAAAATAAAATAAACCAACATTTATCAGCGAGTTGTTACTTCCATTTTCAGTAACAGTGGAACTTTGTTTATAAATAAAAGTCCTCGCATCACTGCGTCGTCAGTCGGTTACGTAACTAAGCAGTTGTGCAATAATTGAAAATGCTATTTTTACAGCTGCACAACTGTTACTTGTCATAAAAAGACGTATAAATATAAACAATATAACGTAGGAAATAGTCTGAAACAACTAAACCCGATTTTTTACCGAAAACCTAAACGTATTGAATTAAGTACTGGAGTCCGAGTATAGGTCAGGCTCTGTATAAATTCAAATTCAAATATCTTTAATGCCATAAAAACATATAAATGCATAGCAAACGTCTTGAACATATTTGATATACAATGGTATTGTGCAAACTTAGCAACTAAAATGTCTTATCTTTTATAAAATCGTCAACACAATAATAGTCTTTGTTTATTAAAATTTTCTTTAAAATATTTTTAAACTCATCTAGGCCTGCTTCTGATTTTAGGTTTGAAGTAAGTTTATTATTTATACAACGGCGTGCATGCTAGCCCGACCTATACTCGGGCTCCGTATTCAATGTGTTAAAGCTCCTGGTGATTCTAAACTGTAAATAACCTATAGTAATTGGTCTGTCACTTGCTACACTTGGGACCTCATAGCAGCTGATGTAAATCTGTTAGCTTAACTGGAGGGTATAAACAAGGTAACTGTGACTATCTGAGTAAATTACTACCAGGGAGAAATGTCCATGCTCTTGCATTCCAGGAAACTCATACAATTAATACTTTTTGTCTTTGTCTACGGTTTCAATATTTGTTTACCAGGACTGTATCATCAAAACTGGCAGAATTCAGTCTGCAATATTGGGCATGATTATCAGAGTGGGCATGATATATATTGGACATATAGTGCAGTGAAGCAATACTACAGCTGCAGTGAAAGTACAAGTAGTGATCTGGACTATGCGACCGGCAGGAGTTGATTGGCAGGCTGTGCCATGATCAGTGTGCTAAACAATCAAGTCTGCACCTTGGAACATGAAAAGATGAGTTGATAAGAGTTGTGATTATGTGTGGAGAGAAGAGTTCAAAGGCAGTGGTGTGAGGAGAACTGAGTGAAGAAGTTGTAAGAATTTTCTTTTATTGGCAGAGCATTCCTCTGAATTTTATTCTAAGTTTTCATTGCTGTTGTCTACCTATTTTGGATGTACATTATGTTCACCATGCAATGGTAATTTTAGGCACCAGATTATCTCAGTTTACATCTAACAGATAATTAATATAGATGGAAATATTTTAGCTCGTTCTATTCTTTATGGTTTTGTTTGATGGTTCTTCGGTTAATCAGATACATAAGGTTTCTCTGATAAACTTAATTGTGTAATATTTAATTTGTGGCAAAACTTCTTTTTGCCTCAATTTTTAGAATCAAGATACATTTTTAAGTAGTTACTTGTCTCACAAATTAAAACAACTAATAATGCTTATGATTTTAAAGGCCAATCTTTTATTCCAGGGTTGCTGTGTGATCTTCTGTGGTCTGACCCTGACAAAGATGTCCACGGCTGGGGAGAGAATGACCGTGGAGTCAGCTTCACCTTTGGAGCAGATGTTGTTAGCAAATTTTTAAACCGACACGACCTTGATCTCATCTGCAGAGCACATCAGGTACAAAACTGTATTCATTTCAAACGTCCGACATATAGCTAAATAAACTCAGCAAGTTGACTGAGTCCAAAAAAGATGTTATAGAAGAGTTTTATATATTTGAGAGTAATTGGCGTCACATTTTGTAATGAGAGACGTATAGACATAAAGAAGAATATACAACAGGTAACTTTTAATACCATTATGGCACAAGAACGTGAACAAAATTATTGTCATTAACCAATTAGTTGTTTTTCAATGTGCCCTGATACCTATTTTAACTTAAAGTAGACTTTTACCATATTTTGTTGATTTAAAACAACGTTTAATCCTATTTGTTCAAATGAAGTTTATTTATACAATATTTTTATGACCAAAAAGAGGAAAAAGCCAGACAGAATCTCTCCGTGGTTGACGAAGTCTGGCAAAGGTAGCCTGCTCTTCTTATTCTGTTGAAGCCCTCCATATGTACAGAGTGATAGTTATAGTTGTTTAAGGTTACTTAGGTCCCATAAGTTTATGTTTTTAAAAAGTATTTTTTACTTAAAGGAGGCATACTACCACATGTTGCACAAGGAACTAATAAATTGACTAAAATTAATTATTTGATGAGAAATTGAGAGCACTGCTTAGGGAATGTAGTAATGATAAGTAATACTTAAATTTGATCTTAAGATAATGATTAAAAAATGGACGAGAAAGCAAAACAAAGTAGCTAGCGAATAAAACAGCATTATTTTCACAAATGCATAGGGCATATGATTTTGTAAAATTTTGTGGTAATTACCTTATAAAATATAATGTTATTGATTACTTTTCTGACTCTGACATCCGTAATATACGGATGTCGTAACAATGGCGTGAACACCCAACATCCATATTGTGTGGACTGCACTTTTTATTATGGCCATGCTTTTAAATTCCACAGACATGTGTACAAAGAGGTATTTAATCAAAATATATTAGTTCCTAAAGCTTTGATTTGTATTTTGTCAGTCTGTGATTGAGAAATTGAAAGTCATCTCAGCTGACAGCTCATTGTTTGTTGTAGACAACTATGTTTTACTACGTTTTGAATATTCCACTTTGCTTCATGTTTGTAGGTTTAAGCAAAATAAATTACACAGTTAAATTTGAGTTAGTTTTAATTTGAAAATGATTAAAAGGAATCGTTCAAAGGCTCCTGCACGTGAAAATACACCAATTAGTAACTTAGTTGTGTTGCGTGGATGTGGGCAGTTACTATTTGAGTGATGGCTATCTTGAAATTTCGGAAAACAATTTCTAGTGATGTAAATATGAAATTGAAACGTTTTTAAATATATGCAGTTTTATTATCTTAACAGAAATATCTTTGGTTTTGTGTTAAGTACTAAGAATCTCAAAGCTCGTGTTACATTTACTTGCACAAAAATGGCAAAAAAAAATGACATGTGCTTACAAAAACTTGTTACCCAAGTTGTAAATAAAATAGCCCTATAATTTTTGTTTCATTAGATTAAGAATTTAATTTAACATAAAATGAGTAAATATTTGTGTGTCAAATGTTATTGTATTTGTATCAATTATTTGGTTGTCATCAACAAACTTGAAATTTAAAATTTTTTATTTTATATATATATATATATATATATATATATATATATATATATAATAAAAAAAATGTATATATATATATATTACAAATCAGAATTTTCAGGATATTTTTTCTGTAAACTTAATTTAATAAATATGAGTTTACACAACTCATACATTTTGTTTAAAATGGCTTGGAATTTTTGGTGTTATAATAGCCGGGGTTATAAGGGTTAATAAAAAACACAATATGGTGCCAACATTTCTCAAACATATTGCACATATTTTTCTTTTTACTGTCCTCTAATGATGTTATGTATTTATTATGGATTGTGTTTTAGGTTGTTGAAGATGGCTATGAATTCTTCGCTAAAAGACAGTTGGTTACCCTGTTCTCAGCACCCAACTATTGTGGTGAATTTGACAATGCAGGTGGCATGATGTCTGTTGATGAAACTCTCATGTGTTCCTTTCAGGTATAAATACTATTTCATAATACAGTAAAACATACTACACGTAATAGTACTGTTAGGTTGTTGGGTTATCAAGTTAAATGCAATTTGTATAAAGAAATATACTTGCACACATATCATATGTTATTAACATCAAAGCAACAGTAATTGCTATATTTTTATCATTGACCATCTCTGTTTGTTTTTATGATTTTTTCATCGACAATGGATGATTAACAGATAACAATTTTTTAATCCAGTGTTAGATATAAGTCTCTCAGGTCAGACTTAAACACCAGTTAGAATGAACCCTTCAGTAGTTTCTCAGCACCATTTCCACCACCACCAGCAGTGGAGGGTACAGACAGCCAGCGCTTGAGACAGCGGCTTGGCAACTGGCTAAAAGAACATCCATTCTACTCCTATTAAGTTTTTTGTTCTTGATTTATACCTTGCTATCACAATATAAAACTTTTATAAATGTTAATTTTGACGCTGATGTTAAAACTGAACTTGAAGAATGTGTTAATAAAAAAAATTCTCTGTTGTCTCATGACAGTCTCGCCGCACCACATTGCTTTATAAAACATGTTATTGTGTAAACAGTATTCATAAGCAATCTATCGGAAACAGTCAGGGCTATGTAAAGCTGTTATTTGTCTCATTAGGTAGCGGGCAAATCATCCTATCCTTTTATCATTATTAAAACGTTTTATTGATTTTATTTTATTGGGGTTTTTAATCAAGCAGTTTGTTTACATCATGTAATTGTTTGAATATTATGAAACTGTTTGCTGGCAGTATAGAATAGCATAAGTTGTTGTTTTTCATTACATTTTTAGTGTTAAAATATCACTGTTTATGGCATGTTTATCAATACAGTTTATGGCATGACTCAAAGGTAATTTTTAGTCTACAATAAGTACGAAATAATGTTTCCAAAGTTATTTCTTTAATTGTAATAAAATTTTAGGGTTTTATACAAATCTCAACATGTATTAAGTTCCAAATTTAACTTGCATACACATTATATTGACAAAAAATACTTTTTAACCGGTATAGATAAATAAAAAGATGTGACAAACTTCTATTTTGTATATCGTTCACTGGAATGTTCTTTTTTTTATTGGGATTAGAAACATTACAGTGTGTATTCTTATAAATTGCAAACCCATGTAATTGCCAGGTTCAGTGGTAGGTTAATTGGTAGTATAAGGTAATAAGACTACTCTATATCTTATTATCCAGGCATTAATTAATTGGGGGGAGTGAACATTCTGGATTTTTATGTAATTATTGTATTTGGAAATTTTCAGATTTTGAAACCATCCGAGAAGAAAGCCAAGTATCAGTATCAAGGTATCAACTCTGGTCGCCCATCGACTCCTCAACGTAACCCTATAAAGAAAAAATAAACCAGTAAGTATTTACAAAAATATTTTAGTACAAGCGATACAATTTTTTAGTATTTGTATTGGAACTTTTGCCAAAATATTATGAAATCGGAACTGGCTGTGCGATATATTGGTCATCAGTTAAGGTGAGACGGGGCTAAGATTAAGTACTACCGGCATAGCTCATGGAGGACAGATTTTCAAACTAATCAGATAATGTTAATAATGTTTTGCACTTGCTGAAAATTATCAGTAATTACAACTTAACCCTTAGTACAGTAAATTATAACTACCATTGTGCTTAATTTTATATTTTCTCCTAAAATTATTTTTAAAAGTTCACTTTTGTACTACATATATGTTGGTCAATTAATATATAAAAAAGTTGGTAAACAATATGTGCTCAACTGTTGTCTTTCATGAGTGTATTTACCCACTTCAAGCTTACATATGGAAAATTAATGTTGTGACTGGTGACAACCATTTTGATGCGTCACACTTCACCATCAACGTCACAATGGAAGACCAAACAAGCACTCTCGCGCATTCTGATAGAATTTCTTGGAACTGCAATGAATATAATGCATCGTTACGTGTTATTGTAAGGGGTGGCCTATTGCCATGTACATAAGCCTCAAGGGCCTTTTGCTCATCCCAGAAGTAGATCATGAGGCCAACCAGTTTACAGTTTTAGCATTTTTATAAACCGCCGAAAACAATTGATCAGGTCCTCCTGGGGAATTCACCACCCTTTTCCAAACTACCAAAGATGGTGTAGTGCTGCCTTGCTATTACAGAACAATCAAAGAGTAGGTGTTAAGCAGTTTCCTCATGCCTAGTATTCAATCTACAGTGCAGACTCTGTGTAGATGCTTCCTCAGGTTATTACGTTTAGCATGTTACAGGGAAATTGCGGCGAGAGATATATACGTATATATGAGTGAATGTATAACAAAAGACTTCACTTTCCAGCAATACTATTTTAAAACCGTACAAAAATTTAAATTATATATTTTATTTTGTTTTTTCAGAGTTTTGGAAACACTTGTTCACAGGGAAGTCATAGGAGGCAGTGACTCTTACCAGAAGAAAGTTTATTTTTACTTACTTTACAATTTTAAATGTTTTAAATAGTTTTTTATTTGTTTAAAATACACACCAACGTCATTTAACAAGTATTTTAGTTAATAAAATGAGGAAACTAGTTTAATGATTGTATTTTACTTCTTCCTATGTACGTTTATTACTTGCCTTATATCCAGTGCAGGAACTGAAATGTTTCTTCCTATCAATTCACATACAGTACTTTGTAGAATATTTAAAAAACAGATATCTATTTCCTGCTTAAATGCGTATAAAGATTTCATAGTATTTCTCTTATTAAAACTACCTTACTAGTAAATTTGAATCATTATAGTTCCTTGAAAAATTAAGGTTTATAAGGCAAGTAATAATAATGTTGTATACAAATAAACTTTAATAAATCACTTTAGAATGTTTTTGATGCCATTTTTCTTAAGTTCTGTTAGTTGGTCATAATTATTATCATAATATATTTCCTTCTGTATTGTACATTATTAATGTGTTTTTGTGATGTGTTAAGCAGTGTAACTACCAGTCCTAATCTGCTTAAAGTCCCTGTCTTAGGTGTTAACAAATTTTGTATATCTAAATTGAGCAAGTAGCCAAAGTGGGCACTTTCGGTGTATAGCCTTAGCCTGAACCATTATTTCATTGTACATACAGTAAAATATAGAATGTCTTATAGCAAAGACCAGAATTGTAAATTAGTGGTATATATATTTTTCTTATTAATAAATTATTATTTAAAAATCTTTATGATGTTTAATTAATATTAATCTATATTTTATTATGGAAGTGATCCCTCCATAGAATGCTACCATTCGACCGACCATAACTTTCCAATGTAACATGGTGTATGATCATTTTCTCTTTTGCCATTGACATTCCATACTACAACAGTTTTAAAATTGTCATTATTAAAATCTAATTATGCAACAATAAAAACATTTTACATTTCCTTTTAATCAGTAATATATAACCCAGAGGAGTTACATACATTTATGTATTAATATTTTTATTATTATAATTTAAATACCCTCTTTTTCCAGCTTGTTGTCACTAGTTTTAAAATACTGTTTTCATTATGTTCCAATTTTTTCTAAAGTACAGTAATTAGAATTTTACAATTTTCTATGATTATGGTAAAAGTTTTTAACTCAACACTGCTTTAATAAAAGTTTTGTTTGACCTTAATCGCATTATTTTTGCCTTCAATTTAATTCCTACATTGGTTTCAAAATTTGTCTCTCAGGTACAGTGTGTGCGATAATGTCTATTGTTTTACAAGATTTTTTTGAATTAATATATTGCTTTTGACCAAAAAAATATAATTTTATTGCTATTTATTCCACAAGTTCATCATTTTTAGTGATTAATTAATTGTGATTTTAAGAACGCATTTAATTAGTTTCACTAGTTGAGTGAGTATTGTTATAGTTCCCCTAAGTATAGTTAAATAACAATTATTGACAATAGGATAATTGTTTGCATTGCCCCTTTGGGCTGTGTTCACAAATTCCACTTGTTTTGATGCAATTTTAGTAAATTTATTTTTGTTTAAATAAATTTTGTTGCAGTATAAGTTTTTACAAAAAGTTGCAAAAGAGAGATGTGCATTTCTAAGTGCTATTTATCAATGGGAATAGTTTAGCATATTTTAATATGTAAAATTAACCTTTAAAATTCCATATATATCAAATCACAGTTTTAAAATAATTAAGAATTTCATTAATTTACGTTGCAAATGATATATCATATCCTGTCATAAGAAGACTGACAAATTATCCACTTCTCAGATACATCTAATCATCTTCATTTTATTTAATTTCCATTCATAACTATCATAAGATATTGTCAGTCCAAAATAGATGAAGAAAAATGTATTTTTTAATTTAATCTCACACTGTTATATGTTGTTAATAATATAGGTGTAAGTAGCTGTTAACTTTTTGTTTGCTATGAATAAAATGCCGACAATCGCAAATGTCTCAAACTATGGTTGTCTTTATTTTTCTGGATTTAAATGGTTGTTTATGTAAGTTGTAAATATTTATATTAAAACTCAAGAATTTAAGAAACTACACAGATTTTCTTTAATTGAATCCCTTTGAAAAACTTACTTATTATTATTTATAAAATTTGATCAAACAATTAATTAATTGCCACATTAAAATTTGATGTTAGGATTTTAACATATTTTAAGTAATTTTACAAGAATAGACTCGCCACCTCAGATTAAAAAATTAATCAAGTAAGAGTTTACCTACTAATCTGATTTCTTGAAGTTGTTTGGATGATTATATTGTTCATCGTATTATTTGTAGATTTGTTTTATTGCCTGTTATCAGGCAGCACTGGAAGTAAAGGTTCTTTAGCTGGTTCTCACTAGGGATGAGGAAATAATTAATTTTATATCAAATCCAATATCAGTGCTTTTAAACCATGATGGTTCAAGAAAACAAAATAATGTAAAAATCTTGTTAAAATTTTGGTGTAATAAAACAGAGAAACTATTATATTTGTCGCTTTAATTAGTTCATTAAGTCAGTTGAGTTTTATAGTGATTGCTGTGTTGTGTATATATAGTTTTTGAAATTCAATCACAACTACTCTGAATTAAAACATTTTTAAAATATGGTAAAATAATGGTTTATAACTTAATTTGTGTTGTCAAATTCAGTATTATTACATAATGAATGTTTCCATCCAAAATACTATTGAAGTAGAATTTAAAATAAAGTACATTAATTAATGTGTTAGTACAATATTCTAACACATTTTTCATTTATAATTTGTATTTCTAGTTAGTATTCAAACATTAAGAGCAATAATAAGTGGCCTCCAAGTTAAAACATATAAATTTGAAATAAGCTACATTTGGATAAATAGTGTGAAAAACAATACTGCTGTTGACTTTTATTAAGGTATTGACACATAATCAAGTCATTGTTATTAAATTATTTCATAATAGTTTCTAACTGTATAGAGAATGACTAACATCCAAACAGCCACTGTAATAATCTGAAATTATACTTTTGAGTAATGTTTACACATATAAACAAGTGAGTCGCCAAATGCCAAAACAAGCTAAATCCACTCTGCAAGTTTTTTAGATAAATGCCAAAAAACTGATTGCTTTTCTCACATCCATTACATTTTTATGATTTTTGTTTAAAAAAAAAGGTTTAAAAAATTAGTTATATTGTTTTAAAATTGCTAAAAAATGGTACAAAAGTTATAATTACTGCAGCCGATTAAATATATTGCATAGCTTGTTTTGGAACAGTAACTATGATTTAGCTGCTTTTGGAAACTTACTCTCCGCCATTTGCTTTTTAACTTTGGTTCCAAAACCAGTTTAAATTGCGTTTTACCATTCCAAAATAAGTTAAAAACAGAACCTTATATTATTAAATCCTTTTTTCTCAAAACATTGTAGCCTATATTGTTAGGTAAAGTTAGGTTAGGGATTAATGAACACAATCGTATTCATTTTCAATACAAAACCATGAATTTATTTATCTACAGAGTTTATAAAATAAATGTGTCGTTTATTAAAAATATTTTCACTCAATCATAGGCTCATCCTCTTCATTTATTTCAAAAATCATCATCATCATCTTCTTCGCCTTGATTGGGTGGTAGGTAGCTGGAATAAGTCCTTGAAAAACTTCAACTTTGGCTCCCGTTGCCAGTCATTTCCATAGTGGAGATTTAGCAAGCATTTCACATCATTGATTTTTACTTGTTTCACTGGGTGTCCTTCTTGTATCACTCTCAAAACTGCATTGTCAAAATTTTTCCCCCTTTTCATTACTGACTTACTCTCGCCGATTTCAAATACATAGTTTGCTTCTCCTTGTACCAGATGGAGTTTGGATTACTTTTACTTCTTGAAAAGATAAATTTCTTGGCTTTTGAAATTGAAAATGCCATTGTCCTGGTTTTTTTAGAACAGCATCGGTTTAGAGTTTTTCCAATCACTCACAGGGCAATCCGTCCCAAGTTTTCACAACAGTACAGTGCTTTTCAATTATTTCAGTGTACTCATTGGGATTGTTGATTACACTCAGATCTTGAAATTTCCTTTCAAGTACTCCAAACACTCTATCAGGGGGAATGAAAGAATGGCCGACTACCGGAAAGAGTAGTACAACTTTAGTAACATGTTTAGGTGCATCTTTCAGGAGCCAATGAGCAATCATACCGACAACAGTTTGTGTTCTTGTTTTGGCCACCACAGCCGTCAGAGAAAAGTTTGACTGTGGTGACATTTTCCATGTTAGCGCTTGTTAACCTGTGGTAAACAGCAGATGCAATTTGACTGGACCCTTTTGCATACTGGTTTTCAGTCCAGAGGTAAGAAAAGGTGTTTTCTGAATTCAAGAGGACTTTAGAATGTCCCTCACAAATCACAAAATTATATAGATATAGCTGGCGCTTTATAGTATGCGGCTTGGTCCGGTATTTTAGGAAGGACAAGATTTTCTGACAATCATAGCTCAGAATAAGCTCTTTATCATTATTTTCTTGCAAAAAGTTTGTAGAATTTGTCTGCACGGACTTTGTGGGCTTTTAGGTTTAGCTTTAGTGTTTCACGCTTGCCTGCATCTTTTTCTGTGGCTAGTTCACACTCAAGCCTTGTGCAGGTTGAACACTTATCAGTGTACGGAGCGTCAAAACCAATGTTTAAAGTTCTCAGAAAAAAACCAGCCTGAAAAAAGTTCATACTCACACTTTTAATACTTCAGTTGGATGCTGCTCAATATACATTTTCCACATTTTTGTAATGTTAAGCTCACTTGGAAGGTATTGCCTATGCTTGTTTTTCGCTCTGCAATAGTGTTTTTGTACTGGAATAAATGTTTTAATAAAAGATTTGATGCTGTCTTTCTTTATATTATATTTATCAACTTGGCGTGCTCCTCCACGAGTCTCCAAAGGTACGACGCTGTTTTCCAGGTACTTTTTGCAAATCAATTGCACTCGGTTTTTTACTCTCTTGCAAAATTGTAAGTAGTGCTGCCCAACATACTTTAACATTCTCAGTTTTGTTGTTCCTCATTTTAGGTAAGAAAAAGTCAATACTTACTTACATTTCTTTTTGATTTGATACCTTCTGGAAGACGAGTCCTTTTTGCTGAGGAAACAATGACGTGCTGAAGAATAAAATTCTTCTTTGATTGAAGGTCAGCGTCTTTATAGTATTGCTGATGTTATCTTTCTAACATCCTGCAGTGGAAAGTTCTGCGCAGCGGTACTTACTTTTGGCCGAATGTTTACAACTAGGCATCTGTGGAAATCCCTTCGGGCGGTGTCTAAAACAAATAGGTATTATTAGTTCTCCTATACCTTTAAAAAAATACTAACCTGTAATTAAAAAACAAATTATAGATCGCAAAACGTTGTCAAAAAACTGTTGTAGTTAAGTTAGGGCCTAAGCTGAATTACTTTAGGCTGGTTGAGATTAAGTAGTTTAGTTGCGGTTATAGGTTAGTTTAGTTGAGGTTAGGTTAGCTTAGTTGAGGTTAGGTTATTTTAGTTCAAAATGAGTGTTAAGATTAGGCTAGTTTAGTTTTCTTTACCAAATGTT
The DNA here is from genome assembly GCF_021130785.1 of Homalodisca vitripennis. Classification (NCBI taxonomy): domain Eukaryota; kingdom Metazoa; phylum Arthropoda; class Insecta; order Hemiptera; family Cicadellidae; genus Homalodisca; species Homalodisca vitripennis. The sequence continues at coordinate 52,744 of NW_025778068.1, forward strand.
GTTAACATTACCTAGCAACTTTTTGCAACAGTTTTCTTCCATGCTCTTTCGTTTTTTCTTCCTATTCTTTGCCAAAGGGCCAGGCATCTCTTTCTACCAACTCTACTTGTTCCACATTTTGTGGATGTTTCCACTGTTATGTCCATTATATTGACATTTTCTTGTTGCAACAATTACAACTTCAGCATTTATAATATCAATACCAACGCCTTCACTACCTTCTAAAATACCTCCTGTATGTTCAGCCTCCATGTTTATGACACACAACAAATCAGGAGCTTTTAAAATAATGTTAAATAATTGAGTGCTATTGCTTCTTATAACACTATTTTAGCCTTTGAAATTTAAAATTAGCCAACAAAATAAACAATTAATTCAGAAGGAAAATGATCAGCAGTTCCCTATAGGAAAAGTCTTATGGGATTTAACTTATTTTGACACAGAAACATGAAACATTGTAAGTTATTGTAGTTTGATATAGCTGGTTTTGGAACATTGTCATCTGTGCAGGATATGACTGTTTTTGGAACCGAATGGCTATAGGATATAACTGATTTTGGAACAACCTTCACTTTTAAATATTAATTTTAAACAGTTTTTAACTGGTTTTGGAACATTTTGAAGTGACAAATCTGTAGCCTAGGTAATACAGAACTCAATGTCATCAATATCTCAACTTTTTTAAATTTTGGATTTAGCCTGTTTTGGCATTTGGCGACTCAAGTACAAACTTAGACAATTGGCAGATATGAGTTGGATGTGCACTAGGTATTTGGTAAATTACTTGTTCATTGACAGTAAATTGAATTCAGCTCTTGAAGTGCCATAGTAAAATATGTTCCACACTGAATTCAGAGAACATTGATACTGCAATTTAGACATAAGTGTTGGTGTAACCAGTGAGATTCGTTAGAGCAGGCTGAGTCCTTAACATGTTTACTACTGGTCTGCTTGTATACTAAGTGATCGTGAATACTGTTAACCCTGCAAGCGCCTCTCAGCAATTCTAAAATGTGTGCTAAACTTAAATTTAGTGTACTATATATAAATTCTTATACATAATTTTTCTTGTCAAGAATGTAGAAATAAAGCTAACTACATCATTTTGAGAGAAAACGTACTTTTTTTTACAGAATTTATTATATGACATTAAAAAATACATAATATAAACGTATATACATAATAATGAAATATAATATACAAAAATCTAAATTGTAGGAATTTAGTTGTTAATACAAAAATATATAGTGTTGAGATTCAGAAAGAAAAGTTGTAATAGTTTTTAAATGTACATAGAACAGTGCAAAGTGACAAATATTTACCTGTTTCCAGTTGTTAAGCATCACATTGAAATAGCATAATAAAAATGGACTCATGAGTTTGAATGTGTTTTTCTCTTTTTATGATGGTTTAACAATTTATAAGTCAGTTTTAAAATTTCAAATTAACAAAATAAAAAAATACAACACTACTTCTACTTTAGACACAGCAAAATCAGTCACGTCAGATTCCGTTAGAATGTCACGAATATCACTTGATCTACAAGGATCACTCATTCTAAAGCATTATAATCAACCATGTACAACAAAAACTCAAAATAACTTCTAAACAAGATCAAAATTATTTGTTTTGATGCAAGAATCTACTGTGCATAAATTAACAACAAAATCACATATGAAAAAACTGTACAGATTGCCAACTGGAAACAGGATTTAAAAAAATTAAAGACCACTACACATTAAAAAGAACTCGTAGATTGATGTATAATTTAAGGGTCTGATAACTTTCAGTGTTAATTGCACTTTGGCAGTTACCGAATTAACACCAAATGGTTTGTTGACGTTTCCAGGGTTAACATGTGCAGTCATTGTTGCATCAACCGCAGTCAATGTGTTATAGTTTTAGATTCTCTTTATCATCTGACATGTTTTATTGGCTGATTGTTTGAACTGTTAAGTTTAGTCTAGTTTTTACAAAGAAGAAATGTGTGTTGTAGGCTATCTGAAGACTTACTTTTTAGTGCAATATAATTTATTGTTTGTAATTATGAATCAGAAAATCTTCTTAACACTTTAAGCCCTGTTAATCTCAGTATAGGCCTATTATACAGTGGTGACTATTTTTAGCTGTTTTTAAACATTTATAACTATTAATTAATAGTAAAAATATGTTACTTACTTTGTTTAATCAGCTGAAATTCTTTATAATGGTAAAAGACACAATTACACTATGGAAAAATGTTATTTTACATCTAAATTTAGTATAAAAAAAGTCTAAAACTAGTGTTTTTTTTTATGAATTAAACTATTTTCATGATTACTTTAAAGATGGGTACATGTTCTAACTTAGACTATTTTTTGTGTTAAACATTTTTTAAACAAGAATAATTACATAATGGAACTTTACAGGCACTAATAACTTGTGTGATGAAAAAACTCATTGGTTTCACAATCACCACTAATAGTGCTGTGAAAAAGTTATACTTTAATAGATTTGAAATATGTCTCACAGCGTATATAACAATGCTAAAACTACAATATCAACTATTAACACGGTTCACAATCCATTACAGCTTCGTCACTATCAAAAGACGGGATTCACACTCCCGTATTAAATTAAGTGTTAATTTAATACTCTATTGAATTTCAAGCATCACCCTCAATGTCCTACTCTAAAGAAACCACTTTTGTTTGTTGTACCACAATAGTGTACTATCACATATATATCTGCACACTTTACGTCACAACCTCTGTTTTTTGTATTCACAGGTCTATAATAGGTGGGTCAAAATTTTAAATATTACAATAGTACAGTTAATTGATACCAAGATTCATTGATATTTTGAGTATACTTATTTGACCTATTTAGGTACAAATAATCCAATTAGCTAAAGAATAGAAATAGTCTTATTAGATTAAAAACAACAAATTTAACACCAAACAAATATTTATTTAAGGGACTCAAGCAGTTACTGTGGTAGATTGTAAGGTTGTTGTAATTGGTTGGTTGTATCTTTTTTGTAATATATGCACAAATAAAATTATGATAGTAACCCAGCATAGAGATATGTTGATAGCTGTTCTTAGACTTTAAATTTACTAACATAATAAGAAGTAATTCATATAAATCCTTTAAAATATTGAACCGTAATAAAGATAATTAATTATCAGTATACACCCTCGGATGTTATGTCACACTGCAATATTTAAAATATTATATTTTCTTATAAACACAACTACTTTTGCTGTTCTTCCTTGATAATAATTTGACAGGTCTTTGGAATTCTGTAAGAATTGTGTATCCAGTTTTGTAGATGATAACAGCAACAGAACTGTTGTACCTAGCATTAATTTACAACCTTTATAATGTTACATTTATTTGGTTAGTTTGATATAAAAAATCTCAGCTTTGCAGTTGGGAATTAATTTCTTCACATGACCTGCTCCACATTGAGTCTTTGGACTTTGTACATCATAGGCAAAAAATGTGTTATAATTCAAAACCACGTAAAAAATTTGCTTCTACGTAACAAATACAGCTTTGACTTGTAGTTAAGCATAAACACAATACATCCTGGAAGGAAACATGTATGAAAGAAATGTATTAATTCAGTTGTAATTCTCACAATTAATTAACAATGGTACTTCTCAACAGTTGAAGTGCATGCCATGAAAGTATTGGTTACAACCTAAAAGCACAAAGATTTCAATAATGTACAATAGGTAAGTGGCTCTACTCATGAGTTAAGGATGTTTGGAAATTTATTTATGCAAGATCTGCCCAGGAATGATGGTGCATGTTGTAGGTGTCTTAGCCTGTAAAGACATACTGGGCGGTAAAAGTGCAGGTGCTGTAGCCAACACATGTTCAGAGAACCTTAATGAAGCTAAGTCATGTGTCAAATCTGTGTATAACAGTAACGCTCTGTAAAAAAAGTACTACAGGGATCACCCTGTAAATATTCAAAAAACATTGCAACTTTTTTTTCAAGAATTATTTATTAATCTATATGAATTTTGTGCTCTTCAAAGTAATGCCCATTAGATATTATACTCTTGCGCCAACGTTTATTCCAATCTAAGAAGCACTTCAAAAAGTTGTTTCTTGTGATCTCATTCAGCTTCTCCTTCGATACTGTCTTTATCATGTCAATCGTAGCATAACATCTTTCATGGGCCTCTTCAGTTTCGGAAACAAGAAAAAGTCACATGGGGCTGGATCTGGGAAATACAGTGGCTGCAACATCATTAGTGTGTTTGTTTTGGCTAAAAAGATCATGCATAAGTAACAATGTGTGAGCAGAGGTGTTATCGTGGTGTAAAAGCCAATTTTTGTTCTTCCACAAATCTGGGTGTTTCTGGTGGATTGCTTCCTGCAAATTTCACATAACATGCAGATAATATTCCTTATTAACAGTTCTACCCTATGGCAAGAACTCATGACACACCACGCTCCTGCAATCAAAAATAATTGTAATCAAAAATTTAACATTCATTCGAATTTGGCACGTTTTTTCAGTTTTGGCTTGTGAGCAGGTTCCATTGAAATTATTGAGCTTTGGTTTCTACGTCATAACCATAAACCTATGATTCATCACCGGTTATGACCCTCTGGAGTAAATGTCGGTCATCACAAACAGAGTCCAATCATTATCAATGGTAATATGCTGCTGTTTTTTGGTCGAAATTGAGCAATTTATAGTACGAATTTCACTGCGACCTGTCTCATGTCCAAATCATTAGTAAAATCGAATGGCACATATGTTCAGATCCTCAGAAACTTTTCTAATGGTATTTTGATGATTGGCCAATACTATTTTCTTCACTTCATCAATGTTTTTGTCTGTGATGTGCAGGGCCGCATTTACAAATTCGGCGCCCCTAGGCCTACAGACCAAAGAGCGCCCCCCCCCCCCAGGGGACTCTGATTACACTGACGTAGAAATCCAGTAAATTTCTTAATTATGTAATTTTGATGAACGATAATTACAATAGTATATATATATATATATATATATATATATATATATATGCATATATATATATATATAGGAGTGTTTTGAATAAATAAAAGCAATGAACCTATGAATGAGTCAACGTCGCACCCCGGACCTAGTTGACCTTGGCCACCCGCCCCGCCGAGCGCCAACACCACCCGCCGCCGCAACTTTTTTCTTTTGTGTACTTTAAAATTTATGCGCCCCCTAAAATTTTGCGCCCTAGGCCTGGGCCTAGTGGGCCTATAGGGAAAATGCGGCACTGGTGATGTGCTCGGCATCCCGCATGCTGTTCGTCATTAACATCTTCTCGGCCCTCAGAGAACGTTTGTACTACCAATAAATGTTGCTTTGGTCCAAGGTAGCTTTCCCAACAGCTACACATTCAGAATTTGTCTGCGAACCTACTTTCGTTTTCAACACAAAATTTGATACAGATTCTTTAATCCATTTTTTTGAATAGGCAAAAATCAAAGACGGGCCTTGACACGTGCAAGCAAATCAGCTGTCAACAATTAACTGAAAATTCAAAATGGTCGAGCTTGTTGGCATACGTCAGAGACATGTATACCAACATAATACCACACAAAAATTTAAAAACGAATATTACATAACCCACAGAAATTAAGGTCGTGAAATTTATTGAACAGCTCTCATAGACCTCTAGAAACAACAAATGTAATCTTTTCTCAAAAGAAGGGAGAAGTCTTCTTGACCTTGGTAGAGGGGTGGCAACTGGATACATTTTTTTTTTTTTTTAACAAATGAGATTGTAAGGCTCACTGTAGTTACACAGCAGAATTTACAACTTTTGAGTTAAACATCCTTTAGGGCCGCAATAACATCACTTGAAAAAGTTTAAATAGGAACTTGCCCATCTGGTGGCATCTCAAGTTGAAGTGTTTTATGAGAACAATATCAACAATATCAAAAATTTCCAAAGCTTTCTTTCAATTTTGCAAGAAACTATTAATGAATAGGGAATACTTCAAAATCTACAAAAGGATAATATCTCAGATCAAGTTTTGTGATACAAAAGTAAAAGTACCTGAGAAACCTATATTTTGACTGTCATATTAAAAAAGTTAAATTTTAAGTTACTTAAATTAGTTATTTTGCTAATAGTAGTAATTTTAAACATGTATTTACGTTAACAATTTTGATGATGTCTATTGCATTTACTGTTAAACATTTAACAAAAAATAAAAAAATCTAGAATCTTGCATTGGTTGTGTTGAAATTGTCCACTGACTACGCAGCCAAACAGCAATTTGCTTTATTTTTTCTGGGAATAAGGAATGCCCTAAATGGAATTATAACTCCTCAGGTACAAATTGTCTATTTGATAACACTTTTCCTATCAAAATAGTGTTTAGGTAGGAATCTTATAAGTCCTACATAACTTCATTAGATTTTAATTCCCTCCAGTGTGACAGCCTTTTCGGTCTGCCTTACCATATTGGCATAGTTTCATATTCGTTTGAAATTGCAAATGAGTTGAAGAAGGAAGTTAAACTTGTATAGTCAGCTGGAAAAAAGTGAAGTTATGTAACCAGAAGTGTGTAGAAATTGACATTCTGATGTAGAACCAGCCAGAGTCCAACAGTGAACTTCTAAGTTGTCCAAGTAATAATTAACATCATCATCTATCACTGTCAATTTTGGTATCTGATACCTGAAAATTTTTTGTGCTTTGTTCTATTATTTTTTCTAAATTAATGTTTTTTAGTCTAAAAATAGAAGGATCACCTAAACATATTTGAAAGTCTTTAAAAGATCGGATTTTGTCAGCAATACCAACTATTTAGTGTTAATGTAAAGTGCACTGACATTTTTAAAATTATAAATGTGTTAAGTGTTGTGATATATACTAAATTTATGTATGTCCGTTTTTTATATTTGAATCTTTATCGTTAAGTATATGATTTTTTGGACTTTAAAGTTTAATTACTTATTAAGTCTTAAGTTGATGTAAGCTATTTGCAATTTCAACAGGTTTTCACTGTGACTCATTTATCCCTCCACTTGCAAACACCAAATATATGTGTAATTTTAAAAACAGCAACATGGTAAACCGTATAGAATGTTGGTCTAAAGATTGTGTCATATTAGAATTGTTAATCTGTACACAGACAAGTTATATTTACTTTGATACTGAAAATATATTGGGTTGTATTCAAAAACTAACAACAACCGTATATAACTTACACTTTTCAGTGCTTAGAGCCATGTCAACTTCAGTAGCTAGATGGTATTTTGAACATGGCATGTTGAAGTAATGAGTAATATCTGTAGTAAAGTAGCAAAAGTCACTTGACTGCGTAACAATAGACTCTTGGTCTAGTTGTCAAAATATCTTAATGGGCAGGAATTAATTTGTGTTGTGATCAGTTTTATGTACAAGAAGCTTCTATTATGCATAATCCTATTATTCATTTTTTAAGGACTAAGGAATTTGAAGTAAAGTATATTCATTGATGAATGTAATCAAAAGAAACTAATGTTTTAAAACTTTTGTCGCATTAATTCAACATGAGAACTATTATAGTTTTATGTGTATTTTTAAAACCTATGGACTCAAATATTTACCGTACTAGGTTAAAAAGTGAAGTATGAAAAATTGTAGTAGAGGAGCAGTTGAATCCATATAGATAAGAGCCAGCCATCTTGATTTTAACCCCATAAGAACAATGTTAAACTTTAAACACTTTTATGGTGTTAGTTTTCTTCAAAATATTTATTGGTTATTTTCTAAAATTTGTTAATATTAAGAATTTACAAGGAAAACTGAGAAGCGTTTGGATGCCTATTATTCTTATGTTTGCAATAAGACATTTTCCATGAAACTGTGGTGAAAAAAATGGTGTTAAAAGTGTTCAAAGTATAATATTATTCTTGTGGGGTAGAACTCAAGGGCATTTCAGTATGTCTGTTCCCCCTGTACGACTGCTTTAGGCTGACATCTCATTTTGGTCCTTACTATTCTTCAACTGAGTGTCTGAAATGTAAATTTTTAAGCATCAGCTTCTTGTAAGTAATCATATAAGAATTATATTACACAACATTGTATATTTTAATACATAACAGTGTTTGAAATCATGATGAACCACTCCAAAAATTATTTTGGATCTGTAGATGGCAGTGGACTAGACACTGATAATTTTAAATTGATAGTAAGGTACCTCCCAATTTATTTCCTTGATGTTTTCCTTGATGTGTTGATATTTCATTAATTTTACAATATCGTGATTCCTCACACTCTGCTTCTAATACCCCCACTTTTATTGCAATATCTCCCTGTAATATTCTGGTCTCCTCCATAGTCTCATATTTCCTCTTGGCATTCCAATATCTCCCCTTGTACCCCAATATCTTCCCCCTGTCCCAGTACCTCCTCTTTATTCAGATGTTTTACAAACTACCCATTGAGACATTTGTAACTCTTTATCTGGAGAGATTTGTACAGGATTACATTAAATATTATTTACTTATTATCTATTTAAATCACTCCAGACCAGAATGATTGTGTAATTATGATAGACACAATAATACATTTGGCCTGGTATTGGAAGATGCAAATGTACACTTTACTATCAATGATGTTGACATGTTATTGTTCATTGTAAAGTGGCTGATATTGATTGTGAAGAACAATTGATCGTATTTTCAGATTTGTGAAACTAATTCTAAATAGAATCTCCTTTTAAATATAATCACGTATTTTAAAATACTTATTAGTATAAAGTGGTCTTTATGTTGGCAACACTGATTTTAATAACATTTCTATGTAGTAAATTTATTTATTTATTTAGTGTTAAAACATATAAAATAAAAAATATTTTTTAAATGTGTTTTTCTTTCCCTTGCTGTTTTAAGTAATTGTGCTTGTAAGTAATTATATTAAGCTCTACAAGAAATGGACACAACCACTAAATAAACGTACCCATTTCATGTCAACTTAAAACCAACCAAGGGAGTATCTCTGTGTTAAATTCATAGAGGTAATTATTATAAACCTGTAATACTGCAGTCCACTCAGTGGACCATCCATGCAAAACGTTTCTCTTGATATTCAATAGACAATACAAGGTTGATAACTGCATGTTACTTTTCAAAGTCTGCAATATTTCTACAGTTATGCTAGGAGAGTATTTTCCACTCCTTGGAATACAGTAGAATCGTTCAAAGAATTCAACAAAAATAGTTAGGATTCAGTGCCAAATAAAAAATTACCAAGCATCAAAATGTGGGGTGAAGCCTTTCACAGTTAAGATATCACAATACCTGTGTAATCAATGTTAATTTCAAACTTGTACTGATCTTAGTTTTGATCAGACACATATGATATTCGTATTATGGCAATCATTAAAGCAGTGTCTAGAAAATCCTGTGATTATTTTCCGTTCAAAATAACTAAAAAATTATCAACTGCAATATTAAAATAAATGTTTATAGGATATTTGGTAGGTATAATAATTGGTCATAAAGTATATTTTCATACCTCTAGGTGGGTTGCACTCCACTTAACGGCTTAACCCATTCTTATGAAATTTTCTGTGTATATTTGGTAGGAATGAGAATAGATTGTAAAGTACTCGTATATTTCATACTACTAGGTGATTAGGTGTTCCTAAAAGCTTGCTTGTAACCATTGCCACTGTGGCGTTATGTTGAAAAACTCCAGCTAAAAAAAAGTGTGTCCAAATGTTCAAGATCCAACCGCTGTCTCGAAACAATTGTTAGATATCAGCAATGGAATAATTGCTTTCCACAAAATACTGACGGCATAAATCGCCCACCAATTTCTGCACAATCGTTCAACTTATTGACCACATATTGCCCAATGTACTCACACAGTATCATACGGTCAGCAGAAAGAACCATTTTTACAGTAAAAAAAGGTGGTTGTCAATGATTTAAATTTCATGATACAGCAGTCGTTGCCAGGTGACTTGGTATTATACAAATCAATCAATACAGTTTATGAAGCCAACTCAGCTAAATGATCCAACTGAGTTTTTGAACTCACTGTATTTGCCAGGCCATACCCTCTATGACTGAAAGTTTGATCTCCAGTTATTTTACTTTGGAATTTGAACCCAGCACAGCTGTGAATTAGCTTGCGATTGGTCATTAAAGAATTGAGAAAAAACATTGACGCCACCATTTTGAATGGCCAATTCCAAAGTGAAAACATTTTGCTGCCACGCATTCCAATGATTCCCACAGATGTACCAACTGAATTAAGTGTGCTCAATTTCTTATTAGATCGGCATTCATAATGGACAATCTATATGTCGCAAGGCCAAATTATGTCTGGATGTGGCTTAGATTTTGGCACTCCATGTTTTATAAAATGGACAATTAATTATATGTGGCATGTTCTCGTGTGGGCAAACCATCACTTATTTTTGTTGGCTAAAGATGGACCTAAAAATACTGTATGTGCTATTAGGAGGAACATCATGGCCCCTCTACATATCATGACAACATAGCATAGAGAAAAAATATTAAAAGTGCCGTTATTGAAACAAAAGAACAAATAGATTTAATAATAAGTTAGTACATTGGAGTTATATAATTGCCAGTAGCCCTGAATGTGAGACGAATACATAACATTACTAGATTAATCAATAGGTCCTACCCAAAGGGGATGCAAACTTATAATATTTTTATTGCTCTATAAGTATATACTAATGAATTTGTCAACATTTGGTTATTAAAATCTATGTTTTCTTCAAGTTCATTAAAAAAATCATGCATTAAAATTCAAACTCCATTCTTATTGTTGTGTTTGTGAAGAAATGTTTTTGCTAAACTCACAGTAGAAATTACAGCCCGCTTACAGTAGGAAATTATATTAATCACTCTTTTGTTGAACTCCAGCCAATCATGTTATTATTTTTCCCTCTTGACCCACTGTGGATGTTTTATTTATAGTCCTGTTAGTTTGGTTTAAGAACTGTTGATTAAAAAAGGTTTTCAGTAAGGTCTAAATTTATCAAGATTATTGTTCGAAATAAAATTGTGTTATCAATTCCCCACAAAGAAAACTGCTTCAAATCACGAAATTACATTCAGCTTTATGGACTGTGCATTAATCACTGTGTGGTAACATTAACTCCTACAATTCATAGTATTGCCCTCATCACTCAACTGTGCATGTACGTTACTAAACCTGTCAGTTTGACTAAATATGTATTGACTAAAGATGGCTCCCCAGCCAGTGTTTCTTAGATTTTGAGCCATGGAAACAGCTTTAGATTCGAACACATTCACTAAAAGCACTATGAATGTCATACCAGTCATTGATTAGCTAAGCTCCAGCATGTCACAGTTCTAAATAATTGTGAGGTAGTATTAAATGTCACATTACTCAGTGATTAATTTAACTCTGGCCATTTATAATATTGCTTGCTCTTCTTCTTTCACCTTTCAATACATGATAATATATTACTGTAGTATGAGACATATCGGTGCAAGCCTGGGTTGTGGTGAGATATATCAATGCAAGCCTGGGTTGTGGCAAAAACATATCGATGCAAGCCTGGGTTGTGGCGAGATATATCGATGCAAGCCTGCCTGGGTTGTGCGAAACATATCGATGCAAGACTGGGTTGTGGTGGAATGTTGCCAGCTATAAAGGAAGAATAACTAGTAATGGGATAATCAAATGTTCAGTTGTTATTACTCATCCGTATTCCTGAGTCTTTTACTTCACAATGTAAATTACCGCATTAAATCACAATACAGAGGTGAGTTGTTTGACCTAGGAAGAGGCCTTCGTTTATATATATATATATATATATATATATATATATATATATATATATATATATATATATAATCAAGGTGGACAGGAGTTTAAAACATTTCTAACCTAGTGAAGTGAGACAGACTTTACCATTTTATATTTGTTTTTATTATGCAGTGACAAAAGTTAGATTTTCTTTTATATCTCATTGGCAAAATAAAATTCTTAGAACTATATTGAAGGACATGTTCCACACTTAGAAATACTATAGATAAGCTTTTGCTGGCATGGTTACATTGCACAGTTGATGATGCCGTTTAACATGTAAAAAATGAAAATGTTACCATCCATTACAACAGTTAAAAGCTTACATTTACAAATTCTTGGCCGTTTATTATTGTTTAGGGGTCAAATGTTATTAGTTTTTAACATTATTAAGCTTTAAAAACTTCAAAAGCCCGACAGTAGTATACTTTGGCCGTTTGCTGGGACAAAGCACCCGAGACCGGTTCTGGGACAAACCGTGTGAGACCGAATCTGGGACAGAAATTTTTTAGAGAGCGACTAAGAGTGTGAGTACGGGTAGTCAGAACCGCGCCGCGCGAATCACCACGCATGTCATCGCTGTCCCGCCACCGCGCAGACACCACGCGTTGTTACTGTAACGTGGGGGTTCACAGCACCTAATCTAATAGCACCTAATCTCACAGCACCTAAAATTTAACCGTCTAATAGCACCGATTCTCATAGCACCTAATATTATAGTACCTAATCTCACAGCACCTAAGGAAATGCCCGAGAGTCGCACGGCACCTAAAGATCGTGCTGGAAGTTTTATAGCACCTAATATCACACCACCTAAAAGGGAGTGGTGGGGATCGCCGGAGGGGTAGGCCGCCACCACTGTTTCGTGGCCAGTGGGCGAACCGTCCGTTGAGTCGCGAGGTTAGGGGAGAGCTCTGAGTTGGTTATTGACACGTGCTGTGCGGGTTGCATTAACGCGCTCTCCGGAAGAATTGAAGGCGGTGGACGTTTCGTTTAGGAATTTATATTATGACCTATTATATTATTTTTACCGGAATTCCGGCGACCTCTCTCACACACACTAAACATCTCACTTGAAATCATCAAACTGAAATATAAAATTGCAAACCCTAGAAAAATTATATTATTATTTTTCATCATCCCGCTATCCGCAAAAAGTTTAAATTTCACACACACACACACACACACACACACACACACACACACACACACACACACGCACGCACGCACGCACGCACGCACAGTTCTCGTCATATAAATTGATTATACAACGTATGTTAAAGAAGATAAACCTAGATTACTCGTTTTCATGGAAGTAGTACCCGCTATAAAAAACTACGTTTTGCTTTGTAAACTTCCCTTCCTTACTTCCTTGTAAACTTCCTTTGTAAACTCGGGGAGCCCATTGTCTTGATAATGTTTTTTTAGTCTGCCTAGATCAGGTTATTTCATTGCAACATCTTTATTTTTCTTTCTCGGATCGTAATGGGCTTATTTTAAATATTCAAAAGAATACTTTGTCTGAAACATCTAAAACCTTGCTAAATCCAAAAGTACAAGTGACACATTTTTATTTTAATTTTTCCAGAATCCTCTATTGATGATCTGACAAACCATGTGTTTTTTCAACATGATTGGAATGTCGTAACTTAGTAATGGAAGAGTATTCTCTACCCAAAAACTCGTTCATGCATATTTCTCCATTTCAGTTCATAAATAAACATTTTACTCTACAGTGAAAAAAACAACGTTCCACAGTTTAGTGAGATTAAAGGTCGAAATCAAAATTATTGGTATAGTGGGGAACTGGACCAAATGAAAGAAATTTTTGTTTTTGGAGAAATCGACAAAACTTTCTACTAGTGACAGGCTTCGTGTTAACTATTTAAATCTCTAGAAAATGTTATAAAAAGTCCCGTAGAAGATGCGAACTCACAATGTCGCAAAAATATAAAATAGCAGTAACCAATATAAGGCCTGGGGCGTTTTCGGTGCAGATAAACGAAAATACAACCATTTAGAATCTCAATCGACATTATCAATAAATATCACTCCAGGTAACTTAAACCATTTGTTTTATCAATTCGGTTAACACCAAATGAAGGGTAGTATCAAAAAGCCTCATGTTAATAGAATGAAACTTAATAAGAAATTACCATATTTTGAAAGAAAAACATTTATCTTTGTAGAAGTCTCAATTGATTGAGGTCATTAAAGCTGTTAAAAGAGTTAAAAACTCAGAAAGCAAAGACATATATAACAAATCTAACAATATATTTTAAACGAATTTACCATACGTTTTTTGAACCCATTAACTGTATGTATATCTGCCCGATTCTTAAGAAAGGGTCTAGGAGTTTCCCTGAGAGCTATTGCCCAGTATAAATTTTACCTGTCCTGTAATAATAGAAACTGTTTTACATGATGAACCTTTTTGCGTATCTGGAAAATAATATCAATCTAAATTTATTACAATAGAAGAGGTAAATACACCATTGATGCAGTTTATTCACTAATTAAGGAGGTCCTAAACACTTTTGAGATTAAAGCCTTTGCTCAGGTAACATATTTTGACTTGGTCAGAGCCTTAAAACTTAACTATTACGGTATTAATGGGAATCCGGCTTTAAAGAGTTCTTTAAAGACTATTTATCTAACCGCAGGCGAAAAGTTTGTTTCTATTAATGGAAATCGGTCCAACAATTTGGTGATCGGGATTGTTGTACCTAATGGTCAGTCCTGGGCCCTATTATGTTTTTATTATATATAAATTAATTTCCTACCGTTGTTAGGTTAAAATCTCTTTTATATGCTAACGACACAACTCTTTAGAATATCCATACAAACTTTGACAAACTACAAGTTCTTGTCATTGAATCAGTTTGAGAAAGCCTCAATGTGGTTTAGATCAAATGGATCTTTTACTAAATGAAGTCAAAACTCAAAACATTTGTTTATTTTAACGACAAACCCCTACAATTGACACACCAAATTATTTCTTTTCTTGTGCTAAATTTCTAGGAATATTTTGGTAGAGTAATTTTCTTACTTAGACGTATTATAAATTGTGTTACTGAAAAATATTTTAAATCTGCATACTATGCCTATTTTTAATCAATAGCAAGGTATGGCCTAATATTATTGGGTAATAGCGCTAAAATTAATGAAATCGTTATCTTGAAAAACAAAGCTATCAGAATAATAACAAAATCACAACCACTAGAATACTGTGAACCACTTTTTAATAAGCTTTGGTGGAAACTTTTATAAATTTATATATTTTTGACTCTGTATTGTATATTACAAAAAACATGTCATCATTAATTTTGACTAGCAACTTGCATAATTATAATAGCAGAAATAAATATAATATTGTTATTGAGCATTGCAGATTAAACAAAAAACAAAATAGGCATGTTATAATTACTCAGAAGACAAATTGCAATATTTGTTGTATTTTTCACGAGGCACTCCTGCTTGCGTGCCTCGTAACTGTGCAGTGTGCCTGATTCAAAGGTTTACACATGTGGTCTTTCCTTGTGCCTTGTGCCAGTGCACTGAGTGCTGAGACACACTGCATGGTTTGCCAGGTTAATCTCCAATTGCCCGTTTATGTAGGCAAGTGAGCCAGGCAACTAATTAGAGTTTATTTCTGATAATAATAATTTTTTATATACAATAAAAAACCGAGATTGAAAGCCTATTTTTGTTCTATATTATAAAATTTTATTTCTTTCCTATGTAATACATCCTGTATAAATAGATTACAATGAAATGGATATGTTATTAATAGTATCATATGGAACATTTTAAGAGGTAATTGAGATTGCGTCCTAAAAACAATTAATAACTTTTATCCTCAAAAATCAGGAAGATTAATTTTAACAACAATCAGTCTACAAGTAGACTGCGGCAAACTTCTTACTACGCAGTGGGAGGACTGAGAGTAGTCGATCTCACTCAGTATATACCAGCAACAAAAGATGTTAATATACGTTTTTGATGTTGTCGTCTTGCACTGTATGTCATGTTATATGGGTCTTCTGAAGCCTTACTGTATACTTGTTCTCAGTTTTTTTCAAGTAATGTTCTAATAGTCCTCATCCTCTTTTTAAGATTCACGACTTGTTTAACATCGGTCTCATACATTCATTTTTAATCTATGAATGTTCAGCTTTGACAATGTAATTTAAAAATTAATTTAAATTTGTTATGCAATCGTTACTAAGAGAGATATTCGCGCCAATACACCAAAATTCAGAGATAGCAGGCTGATTAATAATTTTTTATAAAGACTCATAACAAGTTGTTATTTTCTTTGAACAACCAAAACAAGACACGCTCTTATAAGTGCGTTACTGGCGCAATCTGTAATAAGATATAAATCCCACTAATATTATTAAATGCGAAAGTTTTGAATGTTTGGATATTTGGATGTTTGTATGTTTAGATGTTAAGATGTTTGTCCTCGAATCACGCTGAAACTGCTATACGGATTGTGCCTGAAATTTGGAACCGGTATAGCTTTTGGTCTGAAATTAACACTTAGAGTAGCTGTTAACACTTTCAGCTGAAGTTTATCAAAGAGGCAGAAACATGTGTTTACATTTAGATTTGAGTAAATATTGAATTATTGTAAAGTGCTTAATCAGTAGTGTAATGTAGATTGCAAATACGAAGTTATTTAATTTTAAATTTAGATTGCGCCAATGATCAATAATCCATCTAATACAATAGAAATGCTATTTATACGCTGTTATAACAACTACCTTATTGTATAAAGCTGTGAATGTTTGCACATAACGTAATCTAATCTGGTTAGTTCCTTTAACATTGTGTATGGCCTTTTTACTGTAGTTATTGAAAATCAAATGGAGATGAGATAATATTGCCCTAATACTTGAAGCATATACCCCTAATACATATTAGCGATCGGTAAAAATATCAAAATCACTTAATCATAAAAATTTAACCTAAGTTAGATTCCGAAACCAACGTATGAGACCATTGTTTTGGTTAGCGCAACAGCATAAACCAATTGTGGAACCTGTAAATAGATTAGACCGGGGGTGAATTTAAACGACCAGAACAGACCCATATTGACCGCAGCAATTTTTGAGTTGTACGATACACTTTCGTCATTGGGATAAAAAGGCTAACTCTTATTGTTACTGAAGCCATCGAAGAACGTCAATAAATTAACATGGAATGTGGGAGGGAAATACTAATCTTATAAAAACTGTTTCACTTTACGACTTCAGAATCCCAAATCTCTGCTCTTTTTAAACTTAAATCTAAATTGCATCAGGAGATTGGAATAACTTTGAGTGGCTATCGATTATCTCTAGACTGTTTATTATGTTATAGAAAAAGAATACATAGATATATTGTCCAGTTTTTTCAACAGAAAATTGCGTGCGAAGCCGCGGGTAACTGCTAGTAATATATATATATATATATATATATATATATATATAATATATATATATATATATTTAAGTATATATATAAAGAAATTTTGCTGTCTTCGTATCTACTGATCAAGCACCGTTCTGAAATTTAATTTGTATTAAAATGTTTCTGCCTGTTTCACGAACATGAACTGAGTATCACAGCTTTTAAATACTCAGAATAGTTTTCAAAATTGTAAAATATTCCAGGCAACTATTTTGATCCACCTCTTCTTATAAAATTTCTTAACATTTCAACGGATTACTAAAAATTTGTCGAAATAAGAATATGTTGTGATTCATTTTTATATGTAATATGTAGGTCTTATTTGTAATCCGTACTATGGATATTATTTCATATAAGCCCATAAGCCAGATTGAAAGAAATTTAGACATCTTCACCTTTTTAAAATGTATACTCATGCCATTGATAGACAACAATATGCACTTTTTAATAGAATATTAAAATAATATTCTTAAATCAATTTTTCAAGTTCAAGTTAAAGTTCAATCTTCTTTATTATCTAAATACATAATATAAAATAAAATTTACCTCCCAGTGCACCTCCAAGCCGCGCGTGCGGGAGTTCAGTTGAATCATAATTACAATTATCTTAGTGTTCATTGTCCAATTTATATTTCGATAACATTGTCTTCACTTAAACTAAATTCATAAACTATTCAAAAGCAGTGTAAATCTAATAAATGGTATACCACGAGATTATTATAATATTACTTAGAATAAAGCAGCATTAACAATATGTAAAAAAAATGTAATTATAAAGCATTACAAATTTATAAGCACTAATAAATAGAAAAAGATTTATGGGCTCCTTAAATTCACCCATTTGTTTCTTAAAGTAATATCATATTTTTGAAATTGAGCCTTAACGGTATCCTCCATTTTGAAAAAACTTCTTCTTGCAATTTGGCCAAAATGTCCTTAGTAATTGTTTATTTTTGCTATTTACTCTACCTGAGCAGCAGTTCTTACACTTCCATGATTCACGACGTACTTGTCCCATGCGATTCCACGTGCTTTCTAAAATATCAGCACAAACGAAGTGTAGAATTTGTTTTACATTGAGAATAAACAGGCACTCACATGAGGCAGAAGATCGTCGCAAACGGCACAATCACTCATCTTGATAACACGGAGAACACCATTGAGTTAAATATTAAAAACTAATATAATCCATTTTTGTACAGTTTTGATTTTTTTACTATAAAAAGCTCAGGTTTAGTTTCGTTATTTTATGGAATGAATTATAGAAATTGCAGTTTGACTTATAAGTTTATGTAGTAATTATAAAATAAATATATTTTTTAATGCAATGAAAGAACCACCTATTTATTAACGCTTTATGAAGAATCGAAAGGCTTTATTGAAATGGTTTGTTGTGCGTCCGTCTGTGCGATAACTCTTATTATAAAGGCCATAAGTGACTTCAAACTTGGTACATATGCTCTTTATTGGTCTAAATAAGAACTCTATTGATTTTAAGATAAAGAAGAATCGTCTGTACGCTACCACTTATGTTACACTCTGTCGAGTCTTTCAATGCTTCTAACATCGTTCGGGTTATTTAAGTAATCTCGTATTTGGTTCACAAAAACATCATATATGTATAGTAATTGTATTCATTATAAACACTTATCTAGCAGTTTGGCATGAAATAGCTAGATTTTTCGGCTGAAAGTACAAAACTCGTGAGTCAAATTTCACTGTTAGAGAACATTGGGAGGTTAAAAAGCTAAACTATAGTTCTTCTAATGGTTGAAATTCCCTATGGATGTTATATTTTAATCCAAATAAATTTGCTTTTTTGTAAGTCATGATACTTACGTGTATAAAATATTTACTTTGTCTGACGTAGGGAAATTGCAGAATAAGTGATGAATGATTTAAGGCTTTGCCTATTTTTATATAGATTTGAATGCAAATTATTACCGGTTTTTAGTGCACGGAATATACGATTTGAACACATTTAATTCCAATGAACGATAAAAACTTATATAAAAATGTAAAACACAATGAAATTAGATGAATAAATAATTTACATTATTGGATTATGTGCAAGATTTGCGGTTTGGCCTAAACATTCATTCAAGTTCAAGGTAAATAATTTTTGGTGCCATTATTAGTTGTAATCAACAACCGCCGCACGCCATGCGCACGGACCCTTCTCTTGTGCGAGGAGCAATTGTCTATCTCGGGTCGCCTCGCCTTGTGCTGTCGACTGCTCGCCCTGCTGTAAGAGGTCAGTAAT